>NC_143055.1:127763106-127914621 GCF_052426305.1 Pelodiscus sinensis | reverse complement strand
TAAGCAAAAGCTTACAAGTTAATGCTATAAACTACACACGTTTCCCCCCCTCCCCCATTGTCTGTAAAATTTTTATCAGTCCGGCCAGCAGCCTGCCTCAGTCCTGGCTTGCACTGGGTTCAGGACCTGCCCCCACGGTGTCTCTGCACTTAAAGGCTACGTCTACACTGTAGGCTTCTTGCGCAAGAACAGTTTTGCGCAAGAGTTCTTGTGCAAAAGGTCTTCCACAAGAGCGTGTCCACACTGCCATGTACTTTTGCACAAGAGCATCCATATCAGTGTGGACGCTCTCTTGCGCAAGAAAGCTCTGATGGCCATTTTAGCCATAGGGGTTTCTTGCGCAAGAAATTCATGTTGCCTGTCTACACTGCCTTCTTGTGGGAGAGCTCTGTGCAAGAGGGCTTATTCCTCGTGGGGAGAGGAATAACTCTTGCGCAAGAAGCCCTGTTTTCTGACGCTTTCCTGAAAATTTACTTGCGCAAGAATGCGTGTGCAGTGTAGACGCGCTGCAAGTTTTTGTGCAAGAACAAAAAGCCTGCAGTGTAGACGTAGCCAAAGCATATGAGGAGCCAGGCGGGCAAGCAGCCTGGCTCAGTTTCGGCTTGCGCCTGGTCTGGGAGCTCAGACTCACCCCCTGGAAAGTGTGAGACACCCCCTGGAAAGCCACCCCACACTGCTGCCTCTATCAGGGCGACAGGCAGCCAGTCTGCTAGGGGAGCTGGTTTTTAAACTGTCTCCACTCATGAACCAGCTCCTGCCTGGCACTGCACACTGCTGCCTTGGACACAGAGGCAGCAGCATGGAGTAGCAGGGGGCTCCTCAAGAGTAAGACCAGAGCACACTGGCTGCTGGCCCCGCCCCTGGGGACTACAGAATAGTCAAGTAAGTGATAAGAATTCGTGATGTTAAATATCAGTTAATTGAATAGTTGATTAACATCCCTACTGGCAACAAGAGGTGCCTTCCAGGGAAGGCAGAGCACAAGTCAAAGGTGTGGGGCTCTCCCAGAGAATGTTTTGCCACCACCCCCTCTTACAGGGAGGCAGATTCAGCCAGTGTGCCTCTGCAGACCTGTCAGGTGGCAATATATCATGGGGAGAGAGGTGGTCTCAGGTAGCCAGGGCCTGAGCTCATTAAGGTGTTACACAGCAAAAGCAGCACCTTGAACACTCCAGGGTGTTGGGACAGCATTTATAGTGGGGGCTGCTGCTGGAAATGATGTATCTGAAAGTTATTACTGCTCCCAGCCAGGGGTGCAGCAACGCCCCACGGGCCCCCAATCCACAGGCAGCCCCTGCAGCTCTCAGAGCACTCACTGGCTGAATATGTTTAACCCTGAGCACTCGCTTCGCTGCATTCTGCTCTAGCTTTTGCTGCCTTGTGGCTATCACATGTAGCCAGCCCTGTGTCGTGTGCCACAGCCTCCCGGTCTCAAGGTGACAGAGACATGGATCACACTGGCTGCCCTGTATTACTCTAGAGAACTGTCAGCTCCCGCCAGCTCAAGCTGGGAGAGCAAAAGATGGATTAGACCCACTTCACCCCATCCCCACTTTGCAACACAGAAGGGTTTGATGGTTTTCATTCAATGCCCATACCGTGCACAGAGCACACAGACCCCCCCCCACCTGCGTGGATCTTAGTTACTGTAACACAGCAGACCTCACCACCAAGGGCACCGCCTGCTAGTCACTCAGGGAATTAGCATTTGGGGCTGGAGCACCCCTTCCCCCCTCTAGCTGATGTTACACCTGCTGTTACATCCACCACTACATCAGGACGTGTGTGTCTCCCACATGGTGGTGCCCTCCCTACACAGGTACTGCTCTACCACACTGCCCCATGCTCTGGAGTCCTCTCCCTTTGAAGACCCCCCCATTCCCCTATGCCCACCTTACCTCAGTGACTTACTGCCAAGTCTTCATCTAGCCCCTGCCTCAGGGACACACTGCAGTTAGAAATGACCACTCCTCATCAGCAAAAGAGGTGCAGACTTGCTGCTTTTGCCTATCCTGCCTACCCCCAATCCTAGCACCTAAAAGCCTTGCTTTAGGCCCTGCAATCTAGGAGCTTGCCAGACCAGAGCTCCACCAACTCTGCTCTAACCCAAGAAACCTCTAGCTTCCTCAACAACCACACCCCTCCTATTCCCCACTGTATTTCTTCTATCCTCCGGGAGCCCTTATTTATACAGCCCACAGCTGGGCCCTATCTGGCAGCTCTCTGCTGCAGCTGCTTGCTCCATGGCTCCAGCTCTCCAGCCCCGGCTGGGTTTTAACCTTAAAGGGCCAGTGCAGGGCAGACGCCCAGTCACAGTTACCCTCAGTAAAAATCCCAAGCAACTCATATGAAGTCTGGATTGATGTGGGTGTAGCTGAGATCACACTCTGGATCGTTATTTAGGGATTCTGTGCTAGCAGATTGGATTTAGGGAAGGAATTTGCTGCACCCCTGCATTGGGAAGGAAGGACTGCTGTGGCCTCTGAGGGTGTCTGCTATGAAGTGGTGCCTACAGCACAGCATCCTGACTTAGGACCTAGCCAGCCGGTCCCGAGGTTGTGGCACATTAATGGGAAAAGGAGGGGGAAGCACACTCTACTCTGTAGATAAACAGCTGCCTCCGGCGCTCTTCACCCCACCCCTTGCACTAGCACTGAAGTTGCACACACTGCACATTTTTTCAAGTGTTGCACCCCCAAACATGGGGTCACCATATCAGCAGAGCTCCTTAGCAATCAGCAGGGGTGGGCATACTAAAAAGGGGACAGTAGACCTTTAAGAAATAGCATTTCTGAGCACAGAGGCCCACCCTCAAGTTATGCACTGAGTGACAGCCTGCAAAAACCAATAGGAGAGCCAGCTGGGATCCAAAGCATTCTCATTAGTTTAGATTCCAAAGGAGGCGGGTCTTAATGCACAAAAAGGGAAATGCAGCCATTTGTGCCCCTTAAAGCACTTAGGCTCTTTAGATGAAAGCTGAGAAGGATGAGGAAAAAAGTTGCTTTTGTTGTTTAACTCTATGCTAGTAAGAGATGAGTGTAGGGCAATAAGAGACACTTCAGTAGAGCAATCTCTTAAGTGAGGACTGAGAAGGGAATAAGTGCAGCATTAGAGTTTCTACAAACACTCCTAGGCCAAACAGAACATGCAGACAAATAGGGAAAAGAAGGTTTTACAGCAGATAAACTTCTTGTCAAGGATAAATATTGTTCTTACTGCTAAAACAAAACTTGAGTCTTCCTAACTGTGATTCTAGACTAGGGAGAAAAACCCATTTATTGAAATTAGGCTTTAAATTGAAAGCTGTAGTGTGTTACTTTCCTAAGGAAACACAACATACTAAGTTGTATTCTAAAATCACACTGATGAATGGTTTTTTGTTAATCAGTTAGCCTAGTTTTATTTTTTTGTTTTATGGTACAGAGCAGCTCTGCTTGTGTAGCACAAAACAGCTGAGGCAGTATGATTTATTCTGAGGCATGTAGTGAATTTACTTAGTCTTATTATAGCATAGTAGAAAGCAGCCTAGATTGTAACTTAACTAGTGTATGTAAAAACTGAAATATTTTTTGGCTAACTTTATCAAACAAGATGGTATCAAACTTTATCAAACAAGAAATCCATTTTTTATTTTTAGTTCCTAGAGCACAAGTTTAACATTAAATTATGTAAGAGCTTCAACCGGGTAGCAGAGTTAGTCTGTAATAGGAAAAACTTAAACAGTTTAGTAACACCTTAAAGACTAACAGAACATGTATATGTTATCATGAGCTTTGTGGGCACAACCCACTACTTCAAATGATTGGAGCATTAGAAGTCCAAGTCCAAGAATAAATAAGGATGGGGGGTAGGGGAAAAGGCTGTGCATAGATTCAAATAGTTACAAGAGGCCGATAAAAACAACTAGTACCTCTGTTTTGTTGGTTAAGTCATTAGGATGTGGACCCTGTTATGGGAGCCAGCTGGTGTTGGTGTTCCTGTTCATAGCATTTGCATAAGTTTTTAATTAGTTAGTTTGGGGGGACAACTTTTAAAAGTATACACAAAACAATAATGCAGGGGTATTTGCTAGGCTAACTGCAGGAGTAGCAGGGCATGAAGAAACTCTAACACATTATTCCAAAAGTTCCAGTGAGTTCTGTGAAGGTGTCTTGGTGGTGTGTTGTTTTGTTTGTTTTTTGTCTGCATATACTCATTAGGAAAACACTCCCACAAGTGTCCCCCTTTAGAAATTCAGTTGGAACAGGTTTGGGCTCTTGTATAAGAGAAACCAATCAATTGTATATTGGAGGAAAATTCCTAATGTATATGGATCTCCTAGATCCAAGAGTTTATGGCTACAAATTAGATGTTGGCCTTCCCCTTCAAGTTTAAGGGGAATGTAGTTTGAAAAAAACAAAATAAACCCCAACAGTTACGTCCATATTTCCAGATACAACATCTCAATCCAGAATCATGGATCTGTGTAAACTTTTTTGAAGCAAAAACAGGTTTCTCATTCAGGCAGCTTTTGGCTTCTGCACTTCAGAGGGGCTATAAAATTCAAACTTACAAGTGACTACCGAGGACCCTGGAGGGAAGTAGGGAATTAAATGCAGCTGACAGAACTGAACATTGCTTTTCCTGCTGCCTATCAGGCAGACTACTGAAGCCTAGAGATAATTGGTCCTATTTGCCTCAGCTGCGTTAAGACCCTTGATTCTTGTCAGTTTACCAGCCCCGGAGCCCAGGTGCAGACCCTTGCACACAATGCAGCTCCATGCTAATTAAGTAAAACTGGCTGCTGGAATTGTAACTGAGGAGTCTAATCCTGTAAAACCAGTGTGGTGCCTCAGCTAGGGGAAAGATTTGTTGCCAGCAGGATATTAGTGAGAAAAGACTAGGGCCTTATAGATGGAAAGCAAAAAGTCCTCTTCCAGTAAAGAGCAATGTTTGATCTGATAGGCATTTAGCGTAGCTCTTCCTTATAGCTCTGCCTCAACCTGGGATTGTTCGTGAAAATCTCCACCTACCTCACAAGTAACCCTCAACTTGCCAGTGCAGTTGCTTAACCTTTAATGCTTATGTGTTAGAATAAGGCTGCAGCCTCCTCTAATAGTTGTATCAGACCAATGGCGGTTAGTGTTGCCTATGACCAATGATCAGAAAAATTAAATCCACTTCCCTGTTCACAGAATTGAATAGCCCCTTAAGGAAGGTCTTTCAGGGAGGGGGCTCCAGAAGCTACATCTGTAGGAACCTACAAAGGGGCTTGGTTTTTAAGAATCAGTCTCAGGCCCAACAAGAGAAGGTGTCCGTGAGACTTGTTCATGGTTACATTAAATTAAATGCAGTTTGGGTTTCATGTCAAATTACAGCTGGCTTACCGGGGGAGGGGTGCGTTAATCTCTTACTAATGCATGAAAGGAAATGCCAAGCATTTACGTGTGAAGGTGTGAAAGCTTTGATTTGTAATGTATTCCTGTTCTCTTAGATGTATGGCCTCTTAAGGAGGAACTCTGGCAAACCGTTTTAGATGCCATTGCTGGCCTTTTTAAGGGAAAAGAAAAGGGGTGCTTAGATGGTCTAGAGCTGTCGAAGTCCAGTCTTGTCTTCCAGACCAATCCAGTTGTGTGCACATAAGGGAAGGAAGAATGCAGCTGCTGTGTTTGGGAGTGACTCTTGCAACTTTGCTGCTGGAGAAACACAGGCCCTCTCCTTGCAAACTTGGGCTGTTTGGAATGTGGCTTTAAGCTGCTTCTCTGGTCCATGTTTCAGGGTGGCATGGCAGCCAAGCCAGATGCCCCAGAGGGGCAGAAATGGAGAGAGGAAACAAATCAAGTGGAAAAGCACTAACTCATCAGGGAACGGTAGCAGTCAAGCCCTGAGGCTTCTCCTTCTAGGGGATGGTCAGGATTTAGCTGAAGCCTGTGGAGGTGGCGGCATCCTCAGTTTCCCTCTGGCTGTTTGGTCTTTGTAGTCATGAAAGACATCCTGACAACACAAGGTCATGGTGGACCCCTTGAGTGGCAGCCATAATGGTTACACTCACTCCATTCAGTCTCACTTTCCACTCTTTACATGGGATGCCTACCAAGAAAGGGGCAACCTGTCCCATTAGAATCCATCCAAATACTTCCGTGAATTCCATCCAGAGATGCCAACCTATGATTTTAGACGCAGCCTTGAGGATCCCTCATCTCAGTTCCTTTAACTGAAAACTTCCAACTTACAACTCTTGCTGGCTTTTTATAACTTTATGTAACAGGTTGAGATTCCCTTGGATAACTTGAGCACAGTCTTCCGCATCACAAGATGCAAAACCCTGCTGTAAAAGCACTGCTTATCTTTATCACTTAACACAGACCATTCCCAAAGTGAGAACCATGCCAGGGGAATTTTCCTCTAGAGAAAGGCAAACAAAAGGTTGAAGTTCTGCTGTAGCTAGGCGGTTATGCAGAGGCAGGTTTCTCCCTTGGAAAGTTCTGGGGCTTTTCAGATACTGACCACTGGTACATATTCCTATCTGCCAATTGTCAGAGCTGGCCGTGTCACTGGGGAAAGGAGCATTAGGAAGTGAGGAAAAGGAAGTTAGAAGTTCATTACTAGAACTGAACAGTGATTAAAACTCAGACTCTCTGCACGAAAGTCCAGCCAAAAGGTTACAAAACTAAGTATTCAGTTACCTTTCTAAACTTAGAGGGGCATACTGCTTGCTGGAGTAACGTCTAGTAGTGTTGTGATAAACACAGTGTGAGCCCTGTCCTGAGTTGTTTGCAGCCTGCCGACCTTACAGAGAGGTAGGAGTCTGAGGGGTAGCCATGTTAGCCTGTAACAAGAGGTAAAGGAATAATATTGCTTATTCAAACATCAGTTATGTACATGGGATACTGTTTACAAATGCACCAAACATCTCTAACACACTTTGACTAGGCAGCTTAGAGGCAGGACTCCAGGATGGACTTGTGAAGAAGTCTGAGGGATAGGGGTGTTAGTCTCTAAGGTCTATACGTTAAGGCTTTTGTCAGATAAGACTAACAAAATGTAGAGGGGCCAGGAGTCTTGTAGCATCAAAAGATTTGACCTTTCACACTAAGAATATGCTGAAAGTCAGGCTATTCTGCTTTTCCGGTGCCTGTTGTGTAGATTGCCCACTTGTAGAGCCCCACAAATCCGTGCATGTGGACGCAGATATCTGTGGATCATTTTTGCAGTTGTGGATACCAATTTTGTATCCGTGCAGGGTTCTATCAACTTGCCTTAATTCCCCACAGCGAAGAGAAGCCATTCGGAACTCCTCATTAGTGATGGACGGAGTCTCGCTTTTGAGACTTGTCAATAGGTAGCAGTTCTGAAACGACAAATGTCATTTTTTCAGGATCTTCTAAACAAAACTTGCTCTTACTGGGTATGTGTATGCTGCAGCTAAACACCTGTGGACGGCCTCTGCCAGCTTCCAAGGGGTCTGGGCTCTGGGGCTGCTTCATTGCCCAGAGTTTTCCAAGCTTAGCTCAGGCTTTAGCACCCTGGCACCTGGGGGTGGGTGTGTGCAGCCTGAGCCTGGAAGTCTACACTGCAATGAAATGGGCTCGATTTGCCCATGGGGCTGAGTCAGCTGACACGAGCCAGCTGTGGTTTTCTAATTGCAGTGTAGACATGCCCAGTGTTCCTTCTAACTTTTTTTCCATTCCTGTGCAGAATAAATTTTGTGTACTGAGGCAAGTGCAGATGTTCATCACCAATAGAAACACCTGCTGCCTGCTTTGGGCACTCTGCTAATGAGCTGGGTGGCATTTGAAACTCTATGGCTACGTCTACACTGGCCCCTCTTCCGTAAGGGGCATGTAAATTTCAAGAGTCGTCGTAGGGAAATCCGCGGGGGATTTAAATATCCCCCGCGGCATTTAAATAAAAATGGCCGCCGCTTTTTTCCGGCTTTTAAAAAAGCCGGAAAAGAGCGTCTAGACTGGCCCCGATCCTCCGGAAAAAGCGCCCTTTTCCGGAGGGTCTTATTCTTACTTCAAAGTAAGAATAAGACCCTCCGGAAAAGGGCGCTTTTTCCGGAGGATCGGGGCCAGTCTAGACGCTCTTTTCCGGCTTTTTTAAAAGCCGGAAAAAAGCGGCGGCCATTTTTATTTAAATGCCGCGGGGGATATTTAAATCCCCCGCGGATTTCCCTACGACGACTCTTGAAATTTACATGCCCCTTACGGAAGAGAGGCTACGTCTACACTGGCCCATGTGGCCACCCAAGTGCTCAGCTTACAGGGAACACTGGTAGTGACACACAATTCAGTAACCCAGCTTTCTCATGCAATCTAGTTACAGGTATGAAAACAAACTTTGAATACATCATACAAGCTTTCTCGCAGCTAATACAATATGGATGCTATTTGGATTTGATTTCACCTGTTGCTAGTAATGGTGCCCAGCTGCATTTTGAGACTTAAGACGATAGACGTCAGTTGGCGTTACCTTGAATTCTTGTCCTTAACACTTCACAATTCAAAACCATCTGCCTTTTTGATGTGAAAATAAGCCAAAGGGTGACTTTGCAGTGTGCTCTGTGTGTGCCCAAACTCTACTTTCAGCCTGAAATAAAGAAATAAAGGGGCTTCAGAGTCCTGTGCCATGCAACCTACAGTCTGCCAACACTCAGCAAGAGTGCTCCAGGTGATTGGAACTCTGTGCGTGGATTACAAAGACAAAATGATACACCGGCACTGCAGAGCAAAACAAACCTTTGCCTCCGCCCCACTCAGATGTCACCATAACATTAGCCACTGACGTTGCATTAAACAGCGTGAACTGTTTAGCAGGATCCCTGTCAACCAGTGCCCTGTGCTCCTAGAGATGAGGTCTGATAGAAACACACTATTTCATAAAACATGTTGCCAGGAGATTGTGTGGGCTGTAGACCCCAACTGCAGAATAGCAGGGGCAGACTATTTTGTTGTTGCAGCTCTTGGCAGAAAATCGTGCTATGGTACAAATCTCCAACGCCTTCAGCCTGGTGCGAAGCCTTGCGGACTGACTGTGGTGGAGACTCCGTGCACTTACCTTCTGCAGTCTATAAAAGCTGTTTCTATAGCATTCCTCTACAGGATTCCTGGCTTGTCAGTTGCTCCACTTGCTAGAAAAACATCAGCTCTTGCTGTAGGTCAGGCTTGTTTTGATTGTTCCGAATGAGTGTAAACACTTGGCTGTCTCCCCAAGAGCAACCTAACCAATCCTGTAGAGTTCTATCCTGGTATGCTAGATGACTGTTTAGGTGTTGATGGAAGAGTGACATTCTGGCATGCTAAGAATAATGGCTTGTGTATGTTTCATGAGTAAGACATTTAAGGGGATTTTTGGAGTCTTCATACTGGGGAGCTTCACCCTGAGGCAATATGGCCTTCATCTTCCTCTGCAGCAATGACTTAATGAAACGGGAACCTTTTTAAGGGTGTACTACCAAAAAAGCGATCTGCCTAATTAATCATTGCAAGATGTGCAAAGTCACATCGCTCATGCATATACTTTGAAGGGAGGTTTGTGCTGTGGATATTCACCACCACCATCACCCTACTATATTAAATTAACCTTTTTTTTTTTTTTTTGAAGGCTATATATTCCCCATGATGGCAGCTATTTCATAATACTTCAGACCTGCACTCAGCTTTGACTTGTGATGCCAAATTCTTGTGCCCAAGCACCTAAAAACCATTCACCACAATAGGCAAGTGCCAGCTACTTTTTATGAACTTAGCTTCAGACAAAGTAGCATGGTAATCTGCTGGAATGTGAATACTTCACATTGCATACAACAACGTTGGGGTAGCCATGTTGGTCCCAGGATATTAGAGATGTGGAGGGTGAGGTAGCTTGGAAAGTGCTTCCCCGCCCATAACACGATGATGGCTGTGATATTGAGCGTACTCCCCAGGCCTGAAAAAGAGCTCTGTGTAAACTGGAAAGCTTGTTTCTCACCAACAGAAGTTGGCCCAATAAATATTAACTCACCCGCCTTGTCCCTAATACTTCAGAGGCATTCTTAGCTGGCAGGTCAGCACCTCTTCCTTGCTTTATTGATATTAAAATAGTCCTAAACCTTTTTGGGGTGCCTTCTGTAAACATAAGGAAAACGCCAAATCTCCTCATATAAAGACTGCCAATAACTATAGTCCTACCCAAATGATCTTCCTCTTCTGACGCAATGAGTCATGGTATAGGTACTGTTCTTGCTTCTGGTCCAACAACTCTACAGCCACATGCCGTATAACATGGGCTAGAGGAAAACATTGTATTGTTTTACTTCCAACGCAGGTTTTGTTCTGAAACCCATAGGAAGACCTTTTTAAAGGGTAAAAGTTTACCAGTAGGACTATCTACCTAATATTAACTGGCTTATTCTGTCCCCCACTGCTATTAAGATATTCAGAAGGGGGTTTTGAAACCAACTTGCTCTTTCAAATGTATTCAGTCCAATTTGGGCTGGGCATAAATTGTTGCTTTTTCAAGTAAAAAAAAAAAAAAATACCTGCTTGGCGTAGTAGCTGAGATGCTTCCTGGCTTCTCCAACTGAGGTGACATCAGTGGAACAGTCTGTCTGGCTTTAGGAGAGAGTTAGATGTGGCTAGTTTTGTCATTTGGTACCATTATCTGTGGTTGGACTTATTCCACTAGGAGCCAAATAGCTGAGTGTCGTGTATATTTGCGTGTACAATATACCTGCAGCTCAGTTTTCATACAAGCCACAGTGAGAATAGTTTCAGTCAAACCGGTAGCATGGGTATGCTGGAGTACACTTGGACGTCCACCGATTCTGAAAGTGTTTAAAAATACCTGGCACCTAGATATTTGGGGAAACAAACAGCGTTATTTGTAAAATGACAGTTTTAAGCATTTAATGCCTGGGAAAGTATCTAGGTACTCCTGGTAAATGCTTGCTCTTGCCTCCATTTAGCCTTTCTGATGCTGCTTTGTCACCTTGTACACAATAAAGGTGCTAGGGGCAACACAATTCTTTACAGCACCCTAAAACTAGTTTGTTTTCTGTAGGTCAAAAGCTCCCTATTCCGATTCACATTGTTCTCGTCTAGAAGTGCCTGGTTTTGAAAAGGCACTTTTCCCCAGAAACGTTTGCACCAAATCCTCACCAGCATAAAAGTAGGAGAGCAGCCCAGCTTGGCGACTGGCTTGTATACTAAGCTTTCCTGTTTAGTGATCTCATGGAGACCCCTGGGCTTGTTCCTGCAGCAGCAGCTTTATCTGTTTTTTCTCCCTGTTCCACAGACTGTAAAGTCCCCCCCTGGTGTTGACTCTTCCCCTTAATTCTTCTCACTACCTGGGCTCGTCTACATTGGCCCCTTTTCCGGAAGGGGCATGTTAATTTCAGCCATCGTAGTAGGGAAATGCGCGGGGGATTTAAATATCCCCCGCGGCATTTAACTAAAAATGTCCACCGCTTTTTTCCGGCTTTTAGAAAAGCCGGAAAAGAGCGTCTACACTGGCCCCGATCCTCCGGAAAAAGCGCCCTTTTCCGGAGGATCTTATTCCTACTTCGAAGTCTGCGGGTAGGAATAAGATCCTCCGGAAAAGGGCGCTTTTTCCGGAGGATCGGGGCCAGTGTAGACGCTCTTTTCCGGCTTTTCTAAAAGCCGGAAAAAAGCGGCGGACATTTTTATTTAAATGCCGCGGGGGATATTTAAATCCCCCGCGCATTTCCCTACTACGATGGCTGAAATTAACATGCCCCTTCCGGAAAAGGGGCCAGTGTAGACGTAGCCCCTGTCTCTGATCTGGCTGTTTGGGTGCCAGCTAAGATCAGGCCATGCAGTGACATGTAAACATGTATTGCTTCCACCTCTGTCTGAAAACCTGGCCCTTCAAGTGTGTGACTTTCTGCTGCCCTGTGGCTGGCCTGCCTGCCTCTGACTCAGATGTTTAGAGCCCTGCACGGATACAAAATATCTATCTGCAAAAATGAGCCACAGATGTGGATGTCTGCAACTTTGTAGGGTTCTAGACACAAAATTGGTATCTGCATCTATATCGGCAAAAACGAGCTGCGGTTACCCGCAGACATAAAGCGGCTATGAAAGGCTCTACACCTGTTCCCATTGTGCCAGGAGGCGTATTTGGCAAGACAGATTTATAAATGAATTGACTGGGATTCTGTATCATATGCTGATCTCACCAGCACTGCCAGTGAGTCTCTGTCTTGATAAGTTTATCATGGTGTTCTAAAGATCCCATTGGTAGGTGGGAAGGGAACGGGGAGATAGTACATGCGCCTCCTCCTTGACCCCCGTCTGCTAGAGTTCCCAGAACTGGGGAATTCAGCCATGCAATGCTGAGGCCAGGGTCATCCTTAGGATTTATGGTGCCCTAGGCGGGATTATTAAAGTTGTGCCCCTATGCCTGACTTGCTCTTAGCAAACATAAGCTTATAGTATTGGAAAACTTGTCGCATGCACGTTATTAAAAACAGTTTAACTTAATTAAGCACACTGTAATGCTGATGGGCTAGCACTGCAGAAGTAGCACTATAGAAAAAAGTCTGATTTACTGACTGAACGATGCAAATATAATTTTTAAAATTTGTCAACACTTTATTGGAAATGTATGTGAAGAGGTATTGAAATAAGGCTTTGTTTTTATTTAAAAGCAATCTTTCTGCCTTTTTTGGCTGCAAAATCAGTAATAATGTCATCGTATGACAGACAAAGCGATGTCTTGCTTGGTTGCAAGATTAGCAAGACCAGTCAAGCGTTCCTGACTCATTGTAGAACGGAGATAGTTTTAATGAGCTTTAGTTTTGAGAGAGTCTGTTCTCCTGATACTACTGTTACTAGAATTGTCAGTAGAATGAGTGGCAATGTACACATTAGGATATATGTCAAGTTAGCTGGTACGAATAAACTGTACAATGTCCATCACCAATTTTGCATGTGGCAACATTGATGACAATGGTCTCAATTCTTTGTACAGTTCAAGTCCATTTAAATCAAAACTATCACCGTGCTTCAGGAGGCTCTCTAGGTTCTTGCACTTTGTCATTAGCTGCTCTTGTTTTCCTATTCTGGGGAAGAGTTTCTGACTCAAGTATAAGATGGGATGCTCTTCCCCTCCTTCTTCCTGGGCTAGCACGGTCCCCAGCCCTGTCTCAGGCATCTGTTTGTAAAATAAACAGCTTTTTAAAGTCAGGCTAGGACCATACGGGGGCGGTTATGAGCCTCTGTTTGAGCTTCCTGAAGGCTTCCTCACAGGGTTGCGTCCACTTCACCCTCTGAGGTTGACCTTTGCGTGTGAGGTCCATGAGGGGAGCGGCGAGTGACGAGAAATTCGCCACAAACCTTCTATAATACCCCGCCAACCCTAGGAACTGTCACACCTGTCTTTTTGTTGTGGGAGTGGGGTAGTCCCTTACGGCTTGTACTTTGTCAACCAGCGGTTTGAGATGCCTTTGTCCTACGATGTACCCCAAGTAGGACACGGGATTTCCCAAACTGGTATTTCTTGGGGTTCGCTGTCAGCCCGGCTCCTTGTAGCGCTTCTAGTACCGCCGTTATGTGCCGCAGGTGCTGGGCCCAGGTCTTGCTGAAGATGACGATGTCGTCTTTGTAGGCCACCGCGTATTCTTGAGGTTCCCTCAGCACGCGGTTCATCAGCCTCTGGAACGTAGCGGCCGCTCCATGCAGGCCAAAGGGCATTTTGGTGAACTGATATAGACCGAAAGGCGTCGCAAAGGCTGTTTTTGCCTGGGCCTCTGGGGATAGCAGGATTTGCCAGTACCCTTTTGTCAAGTCTATGGTCAACAGGTACTTGGTCCACCCCAATCCATTTAGTAGTTCGTCTGTGCGGGGCATCGGGTAGGTGTCAAATCGGGAGATGGCATTAACTTTCCGAAAGTCTATACAAAATCGTGTCTACCTGTCCGCCTTTGGCACCAGTACTATCGGGCTTCCCCATTCGCTACGGGACATGGGGGAAGGATGGGTAAGGCATTTTTACAAAGCCACTTTTTAGTTTTAAATGTATAGTGGGCGTCAGTCTTAATGTTAGTTACAACTCTATACAGGGGCGGCCTGTGAGACGAGGCAGTTGCCTAGGGTACTGCCAGGCCGGGCGCCTGATGATAACATCATGGGGCACTGGGGCACCCCGTGATTGTCACCACCATTGGAGTGCCAGCTGCCGCAGCCGGCCTCTGGCCGCTCCTGACTCCCTATCAACCTTATATTGTAAATAGTTCAGTGGCATTATCCAGTTTAATAAGCTAGGTAGCCAAGCAGTGGGAAAATATAACCCTAGTTTTATTCTTAGGTAAAGCACAAAGTGACCAAAATGAAGTCAGCACAGAATCATCTCATCTGGCTGAGGCACGAACTACCTTGAGAAGTCTGGTCCTAGGTCACTTCTCAGACGCTCGAGTGTGAATTCCTCTAGTGCCTCAAATAAGCCCACAGAATGCGATTGATAATTGTCAGCAGGAATGTTGCTTGAAAACTTGCCTACTGTAGGCCTAAACGAGTTCTGAACCCTTCCTCCTGGGTGAATGGGGTAACGAGACAGAGGATTACAGTGACTAATGGCTTGGCTAGTTTGGTCACTGGCTTTAGCAAATAACGGTCATTCTTTATTAGGCCAGGAAATGCAAATTAATCCGAAAGGATTAGTTACCTTTAGAATATAACAGGTGGCCAGAGTCTCAGAGGAACATGTAATGGATTTGCTTTAACTAGTGAGTGAGGAGGCGATCACAAGGAATCCATGACTAAATTCATGCAAGCGCAAGTGTTTGATATTATAAGGCTTCAACATGCCTGTACAGATGTGGTTCTCTCGGCTGTCTGAAATCCTGTTCCTTTTTCTATTTACGAGGTCGGTCTTGGTCCATGTCCTTTTTCATGCAGTAGCCAGTCCATGATGCTTCAGAGGAAGGTGAAAACCCACATTAGGAACTTGTATGGGAAAGATTGCTTCATACCCACACTACTAGATTTGGAGCCTAAAATGGGACGAGGCTACCCTCTTAACAGGAGTGCAAATGGTAAAGTGAAGACGAACTATAATGATGCTCAGGACTTGTAGCTTGAACAGACCATTGCTGGTCTGTCAGCCCTTGCCTCTGATGATAGGGTCTAAACTGAAGTGCGCATGTGCCAGAGGGTTTCTTTCAAGATGGCAGATGCACCTTAAGCAATAAAAGGTCTGATTATTCAGAAGAAATGCATTAGCATGTCATTGGTGTACACTGATGGGCAAAGTGCCACAATCCTTGCAGCACTAAAGTATGTAGCTCAGGTGGGGGGTGGGGGGCGAGTTTTGACTCAACTGTTCATAAAAGTTGGGTTGCTGGCAAGAGGCGGAACCTGTTCAGGAGTGGAAGTGTCAAGGACAAAGGGGTGGAGAAATTAAAATTCTGATATCTCGGCACAACTGTAACAAATACCAAGAATACAAACATGTAACCATGTAACTTTTTAAAATGTATAACTGTTGTATGGACAAATGGAAAAAGACTGGTCTTCTTCATAGCACCACCCTCCAGCTTTGCCACACTCCATGTATCTCAGTCCCTCAATCCAGCCACTTCCTCAGTGAGGAGTAGAGGTAGGGTCCACTAGACCAGGTCCAGAGACCCTGCAGATAGCTGCTACTTGCTGTGTCCCCTCAGATGCTGTAGATTTCCCCAGGCCACTTTCCTGCAGCCCAGCACCCTGGATGCCCTTGGCTCAGAGTCTCAGCTTGCAG
Organism: Pelodiscus sinensis; assembly: GCF_052426305.1. NCBI lineage: Eukaryota > Metazoa > Chordata > Testudines > Trionychidae > Pelodiscus > Pelodiscus sinensis. Next base: position 127,898,901 of record NC_143055.1, on the reverse strand, counting down.
ATCCTAGCTGCATAACAGGAGCTGCTTTTAGCTTCTTGGGTCTCTGCCTGCAGCACTGTGTCCAGGGTGTGTGCTTGCCCTCTGCCTGTAAGGCAGCCAGTTCTCCTCCCTCAAGCTCCAGGGAGTGACCCAAGCTGCTCTGCACGTCAGCCCTTCTTATCTGGGCCTGGTTGGCTGCCCTTGTAAGCCTTTCTATGATTGGCTGGCTGCCTCCTGCACAGCCTTGCTATGGGTTTGTCATCGCTTGGAGTATTTATACACTATGGAGAGCTCATTGCGTGTTCAGCCCTAAGATTCTCAATGGTCAAATGGATGGATGTCCCCTTACTGAACGTGGGTTCCCTTAAGTGGAGGACCTATTTGAAATCATGGGATGGTGGGCGGGTGAAGCCTGCCCACCTTCTAAAAGCCCCTCCCCAATCTTATGGGAGGGACACTGGACCCATGTTCAACTGATTGCTTGGGACAAATAATGACTAAAGGATCAGAGAAGGAAGGACAAAAATAATCAAAGCAAAACCACATCCCTCTTACAATTTTCCTTGTAACAAACCTGCTAGACCAGGCAGGATTTATTACAGATATTGTTCTTGGGTTGGGCTTTTGTCCTCTATATAGACTGTAAAATGTAAACACTTGCCCAGGTAGTACCCAAACAGCTGTTCAGGATGGGGGCCCTGCTCTCTGGGATATATAAAAGTGACCTCAAGAGCTTAACACCTAAGAGGAGATAGGAAGAAATGGGGGCGGGTGAGGAATAGCAGCAACAGCAGTCGGTCTGTATGCTGGCTTCATGAGCAGCTTGATTGCTGTGTAAAAGCTGGCTAATAAAATCCGTGATCTTAACATACTGGTTAGACAGAGGGTCATAAAGAAACTAGGTGTGACAAATTCCTTTCTCCTGTACAGAGATGTCAGTGGCTCTATTATGAAATAGACTGCAATTCTTTGACACACCAGAAAAGTATGATACAAATAGGTGTGACCTTGGATTATACATCTTCATCTCTGATATTCACCTGTCCCCTCCTCAGGCAAACAAAATACTTACTCACGACTGTTACAGCAGTTGGCTTATTTGCTTCCTGCTTGGTAGGAAAGCCCAGGAAGCAATTCTCCTTCACTCAAATGAAACACCTGTTAAGGCCAGTAAAAGGCAACTTGGTTCACTTCTGCGTTGTGTAGCTTCATTTGGTTGCCAAACGGGACTGGGTAGAACGCAGTACTCCTATTCCTGTTAACATGGCCCAGAAAGGTCTTGCCCTCAAACGAACTCTTCGCTACCAGCCCCTCTTGTGAGGGGAAATGTCTCCTTGTCCTCAGTTCTGCTTTCTTCTTCGCATCTGAACAGGCTGCCGATGGGGACGATGCTCTGGAACTGCTCTGTATGAAGCTAGTCTAGACTCTGTGCTCAGAGAGGATGTGCTGCACCAGTGTTACCAACGCAATGAGCTTATGCAGCCTCGGCATTTCTGGGTCTGAACGGTTGTGGACCATGTGCAGAGGCCGTTCTATAGCTCGCAGCCCCTCAGATACTCTACCCTAGCCTCATCTCTGCAGTCAGAGCAGCTTTTGCAAGTCATCACTTCCCTTTGGCTCATACGACTGAGATACACACGTCAGATCTGCGTCGATCCAGATTTATGGCTAAAGAGATATAAAGGAACAGGTGATCTTCAGGGCCAGGTTAGCAGTGTGACCTTCCACTGACATGTCTGCAGGTCTCTTACGTGGCAGTATGGCAAACCGTGGGGTGAGGCCAGTTTCATAATGATGCTGGTGTAAGTGACTATAAATCAGCTGCCTGACTCATACCCTGTCACTGGTTCTCGCAACCCAGGCTTAAGAGCACGGGTGGAAGTTCTAGACTTGGCCTGTTTGGAGTGACACTAATTCCGTATGTGGGAGGGTTAAACGATCTTGTTTACTGACCTAACAACACTCATGGGGGCTTAAACGTTGCTTTAGAGCAAGCGATTTAATGACAGTTTAACACCTCACAATTTTTTTGAAAATGAAGGGCACACCTATTCAAGACATTTCAGATGGAAACTCAGGTCAGACTCCTGGGTGGAGGATTTTATGGTTAGCTTTACTGAGCTACCAAAATATATTAGCCCTGTTTGTATGAATGAAATGGATGCACTCTGCTGTCTGAGCCAGGAGCAAAGACCTGCTTCTAGTCTAGCTAGCAAAGGATTTTTTTCTTTAGCTCAAGAAGCTGATGTTACTGGGTTCTTGTCTTGTAGATGTGATGGCAAAAAGAGCAGCCGGCACATTGGCCTATCAGTAGTAGATGCTGCCGTTTGAGTGTGGCTTTTCTGTTTATCCTGCCAAATTTGCTACTGTAGTGATCCAGCACTGGCATGTAAATACAATGTTATTTCAACTGCTTTAGTTTATTACATGGTAAGACTGAAATAAAAATGTAACTGTGTACTTGGGACACATTTGCATTTTTATACCTCATTTTGTAAGTCAGTCTACAGTGAAGTGAAACTTTGGGGGGTTTCACGTCTTCAGGTCTGGGGGTACCTCTGAGGGATGGGGGTTTATCTCCACACAACTTGCGCGTTCAGCCTTTTACTACTTCTGGTCCCGGTCTTCCAGGGGCTACTTCACTGCAGAGAGATTTCAATCTAGTTTCACAGCAGGCACCATAGACAGCCCCAGTGAAGTCAGTAGAAAGTAAAATGCGCTAAGGACAATGACAGCGTACTTCCAGCTCATCTGAAGAAGTGGGTTATGCCCACAAAGCTCATGATACTACATCTATTTTTGTTAATCTCTAAGGTCACAAAACTACTCCATTGTGCTTGGTACACTCAACAGTACAAACAATGAGTGATTTCTCCCCATCCCCCGCCACCCAGTAATGGTGTACTGTGACACCTTTATAGGTTTACATTTCCTTCTGTAAGCATTACACGTGGACACAATACAGAAAGGTAGAACTCTTTGTGTGGGGATGCTGTGAAGACCAAACTGAACAGGATTTTTAAAAAAACTAGATAAATTCCTGGAGAATCGGTCCATCAGTGGCTATTAGCCATGATGGGGAGGGATGCAGTACCATGCTCTAAGTGTCCCTACCTTGTTGCCAGAAGCTAGGAATGGGTGACGGGATGGATCACTTGATTACCTGTTCTGTTCATTCCCTCTGAAGCATCTGGCCTTGACCACTGTCAGAAGACAGGATACCGGGCTATATGGGCCACTGGTCTGACCCAGTATGACTATTCTTATGTAAAAATTAATTCTAATAATAAAAATGTTTAGTACAGACACTCCCCAACATAATGACCTCCCAAGATAGCAACAATGTGAGAACAACCTTGGCAAATAATGCATTTTAAACATCTTGGCCTACTAGGAAATACATTTATATACGTTTCCATTCCCAGTCACAAATCGAGCATTCTGGAGCAAAGACCCTAAAATATAGTCCAACAAACATTGATTTAACATGCCCCTCATTTTTCCCTCCATGTCACCCCACTCACCGGTGTTGTCGTTGGTCAGTGGAGACTCAGAGTTCAGAAGTGCTTTCACGTGAGTACACCTCCCAGGTGGGGGAGGGAGAAGGCACCTTGCTTGTTCCTCCAGCTGCTCACTGTTCGTTCTGGCCTCTGTTCGTTGTGCCGCCGTTCACTCCATTGCTCTGTTGCCAATGGCCCTGCACCATCACCTTCTGCTGCCACCTGCCACTGTGACCTCTGCGAGTTGGTCTCTTGAGGTTCCACCCAGCTCTCAGTGATTTTTCAGCTGAGCTCTCAGTGGGGGAACCTCACTGCTAATTCAGTCTGGGCTGTCTCTTACACAAAAACACTGTCCCCACAGCAGGACTAAGCACTTATCAGTGATTTCAGCTGTAGTGGTCACTTCACAAAACAAAAGACTATATATGGAGCCTAAACAGTGGAGAGGGGCAGGTCAAATAGTACTTGTGACTCAGACCATCAAGCAAAACACCCTCTCTTGATGCCCTCAATTAGTACAGGTTAAGTACAGTTTTACTGCTCTTTACTCATACAATAAGAACAACAACATTTCATCTCTTCCCCCCCCCCCTCTCCCCGTCTCCACATTCAAGTGATTTGTAACCCAGCCCCAGCCAAAATCTATCTCTTGGGCAACACAGCTCTGTTTGCTGGATACCTAGGTAGATTAGGTGTGAATGTAAATACAATCTGGTTCTGACACCTTCCCCCCAGTTCATCACTAGCTGTCAGGGAGAGCTCATTTTGACTTTGCTTACAAATCATCATTTGAAATTATTAGGTTGGCCACCATCACCAAAATGAATGCACTGACATTGTCATAACCAGCTGTATAAGGAAGCTAGTCTATGTTCATACTTTTCAAATCTATTCTACTTTTTCAGCTACACATCTGTATATGCTTTTAAAGTGTGTATTAATGTTTTAATTTAAATTCAAATTTCCAAACAAATTTTGGACGTGTTATTTCCAAATCAGCTATTTCAAATTGCTTTGTTCAGTGTAGACGTAGCCTCATTGTCCTTCGGCACAGCTCAGTCCTGACCCAGCTTGTCTGGCTTCCCCTTCTGACACAGCTCAGTGATAGGGGGCAGGTATGGGCTAAAGTGGGGCACAAATCTCTGGTAATACCCTGCCATCCCAATAAAGGCCTGGACTGGTCTTGGAGTCTGGGAAACTGGCCGATTTGACTGCCTCCACCTTGATGGGCTCTGGCTTTAGAGAACTGCTCCCCACCTTGTGGCCCAGGTAGGATACCTCTGCCCATCCCTGCCTTGTACTTGCCAGCTTTTATTGTCAGACCAGCCTCCTGAAGTTGGTTCAGCATCTTCCCAAGTCTGGCTACACAGATACCATCAATGTATATACTGGAGCAAAACTCGATCCCCTCCCCGCCAACCCAGTAGCTGATCCATCAGGCACTGGAATATTGCAGGCACTCCCTTGAGGCTAAAAGCCAGGACCAAGATCTCAGAGTCCCAAAGGAGTGATAAAAGCAGATTTCAACCTGGCATCTGGATCTCTTGGCACTTGCTGGTAGCCCTTGGTGAGGTCCATAGTAGAGAATTTCCCACCCACAGATTGTCTAGGAGCTCTTCAGACCTAGGCATAGGGTAGCATTGGACACAATGATGGCACGGAAGGGGCCATGGGGATGGCTGGATCACTCCTAAAGCCAGTATGTCCTTGTCTCCCCCCCCCCCCCCCCAGGTCCTTTGCAGTTTGACCTGTGATTCTGAACGGGGAGCATTATACCAGACAGCGGGTGCTTGTCTCCACCTGGTGGACAGCTGGGTTAGTGAGTTCAGGCCGGTTGGAAAACAGCAGCTGGTGTGAATGCAGCACCTCGCTGATCAATGTCCACTGGGCAGGAGCTAGCTGTCCAACAAGGGAATTTGATTCCAGCAAGGAGCTGGCTCCTGTCTTGCTACAGATCCACCAATGGATGGACTCTCTGCTCCTCCCATTGTCTATGTACAGCCAGTACCAAATTCTCCCTGTCAAAATTGGTCTTCATCATATTGTCATGGTACCTCCCGTGACACTGAGCCTGGTGAGTTCCACCACATATTTCACCTTGTTCAGCTTCTTGATGACTTGGGAGGGGCTGTTCTAGGCAGCCTGTTGGTGGTTCCTCATGGGGATGAGTATCACTACCTGGTCCCCAGTGGAGAGAGGAGGAATGGCTGAGAAATCAGCACGATTTTGCTTTTCAGATCCAGGCCTATCAAGGTGCCTATCAAGGCTCTTGTGCCTGGCACAAAATTTGTCAAAGCACTAGAGACATAGGTTAGTTGTTTATCCATCCCTTCATTGCTGTGATGTATCACTGGGTCTATATTTGCCCCCTCTGAAAGCCCTGGGGTTCACACTTTCCCAAAAACCATGAGCTTCTGTTTATGTGCACCTGCAGTATTGCTACAGCCAAGAAGTTACCTTGTCTTTCAACTCCTTCATATCTGACAGTGGCTCTTCTGCATCAGTAGCCAACATTTTTAGGCATCTAACGCCAATAGAGAGCAGTTCAGTGGCATTATGTAACTTCTCTGGGGATAACTCTCATTTGACACCACCTGTGCAAATTTGTCAGTGTGCTTAGCAGCAGCTTCTATAGCTGCACCTGGTTTCCAATGCACATGACTCTCAGACAAATGCCATGCCTGTTCCTAAATTTCTAAAGCCATCCTTTGGAATAGTCACACTTACTCAGCAGGTTAAATTCTTTGTGGAATATTTTTGCTTGTGCCATCACCATTGTGCCTGACAGACCTTTGTTCTGATAACGCTTATACATTTGTTCAAGCTTTGTATAAATTGCTGCTTCCCCCTCCTTCAGTGTCTTACAAAGTCATTTTTACTGTTACCGTCAGCAAAATAGTTAAGGATTTGATCCTTTTTGCTGCTTTGAATCATAATTCGTTGACCCTACGGGGGCCCTTTTTCCAATTTCTGCAACAATTTCACCTTTTGCTGAATCAGTATTGACACCTACTTATGCTTAGCATTACCAACACTTCCCCTGCTTGCTGGTCTGTTAGAAGGCATGTTTAGGTGGAAATCAGAGATCAATAATAGTACAGAACAGTGAAAGCTAGGCCAGGCAGAACTTTGCTGGACTGTAGGAAACTTAGGTGTGTGTACACTTACCATGGATGGGGCTAACTAAAATCCTGCCAGATCATGGATGTTGCTGGGCCAGATCTCTGGACTAGAGGCTCAACCTGTATAAGGTGATATATAAACAAACCATTGGAAGCAGGGCCGGCCCACATTTTGGCACCTGAGGCGGGGAGCTCAAATGGCACCCCCATATCCTCTTGCTGCACCAGCAGCAGACACAATTTTCTACACTCTGGCACCCCCCCCCCCAGTCGGGCTCCTAGTGATCCCCACCCCCCACCCCCCACCCCCAGTCTGACACCTGAGGCAGCTGCCTCAGTTCACCTCATGGTAAGGCCAGCCCTGATTGGAAGGAAAAACAAAGGTGTTTCCAAAAATAAGCATTTAAACAAGTACAGATAACTATGAGCACCTCTTTTCTGTACTGAAACAGTATAACTTAACTTTCCTATTACACTTTTTTTGTATTCCAGCTGTGGTGTTGCACTAAACAATTTTGTTGAAAATGGCAAATGTAAGCATTACCTCAGAAATGCCTCTCAGCGTTGATGAAAATGTTGACTGCTGTGGAATTACTGATCCTTAACACCAGTTATTGCGTTGGCTCTATATTCTGCTTACTTATCTGCTCCAACATATGGTGTGCGTTTCCGATCCAGTTCTGTTTCTTGCCATTAAGCAATCTTCACTTTTTTCCTCAAGTGAAAAGGTTGCAGTGTACACAGTAGTCCTCCATGCTTTCTTAAAAAAAAAAAATCTGTGTACTCAGATGATTCCATTGCCTCCAAAGCTCTAAATATAAATCTTGTTTAATTACTTCAGTTCAGTTACTGGTTTGGAAATATTTTAGAGGGCATAATTTAAACTATACAGGGTACTACAAATTATTTAACTTTATTGCAGCAGGATATATAAATATCCAATTTCATTTCACTGCTTTATCAATAGCAAACGTTGACTAAATGTGCTCTCTTCATGTAACACCAACCTGTGCACGTGCTTGTTTGTCATGGCCCCACTGGATTATTTAGCAAAACTAATGTGGCCCTCAATGTGTCAAGGATTGTATATTAGTTATACCTCAACATACATTCCCAGCACATGTTGGATAGCAGTAAATACAGTGAAATGTTGCAGTTACGGTTTATATTGACACTTCAAGGATCTTTGGACTAAAGTATGTTGTACCAGCTATTCATGGGATGGTTTACTTATTGATACAAATTAATAATTGCATGTACCATCACAATAAGTGGCCTGGCTTTCCACCTACTTTCTCAACCACACAGCTCAAATATGCATCAATAATTAGGCCCATATGCATGTATATACATCAAGTAAGCTCAGGAAGAGGCTTTTTTATGCAACAATTGTGTTAGTGTGATATGCAATTACCACTTCTTTTGCCACAAGCTCCATTTTGACAATCATCTTTTATAATATATTTCTTCATTGAAGCACTGGAAGCTACAGAGCTGACAGCTAACTGATGTTTCTTTGAATATGTGAAGCGATGTCATATTTTCCTCCTCGAGCAATGTTTATCTCACTACTACATTGGATGCAAAATATTACGTGAGGATTGTCACGCTTCTCTAAAAAGGGATATTCCTTTTGCAAAGCCTCATTAACAGTACGTTTTCTTTTCTTGCCCTTTGCTCTCATTTTGACTAACATTTTTTATAATTTTATAATTTATTATAATAACTTTGCCTGTATACAGCTGTTTCAAAATGAACTGTCAACGATGGGAAGCTAAGGCATACATTTCATCAGTTCTACAGTTGTTTTACATTGGCATCCTAACTGGTGGTCATCTTTGCCAAGAAAAGAACAAGAGCTTAGTTACAAAGGAGAGGAAAACCCATTTTTAAATGCACTGACATCAGATTCCCATTCCCAATCCATAAAACAATAAAACCTAATGGATTTATCTAAACTTTACCCTACTTAGATAGTGAAGAGTCTTTTCTTGGAGGGAGACATAGTGTCTGTCCCACTCAATAGCTGGAGAGAAACCGCCCAGGGACAAAGGAGGGAAAAGCCAAAAATACCTGTGTCCCACTTTGAAATTCCTACTGGCCGAGACTACCTGGCTTAGGTAAGGGACATAGTTAACGCTTTAGTCCCCAGGCTGCTGGCTAACCCTCATGGTCATGACACACAGACTGACTTCTGTGGTAAAATGTCAGACATTTCCCTTCCCCTTACATCTTTCAAGACTGCTACAAGCTTCCACACGGTCAGTAGGCACCACAGTTAACTCACCCTTATGCTGTCCTTGTGTCCTGGCTAGGGTAGCACCTTGATCTCATACCGTCACTTCTCCCTCCCCCAGCAACAGGCAAAATGCAAGCACCAGAACAGTCTGACCCCTAGGATCCTGCCATGACACTCACTGGACCTACCCCAGTCACAGCATCACTGTTCCCAGGAGACACAAACTTAGGGCCATCCCCTTTTTGGCCTTTAGCTGTATCCAGAACCAAATCTGGGACCACAGCCATTCCAGGCTGACAGGCATCTTCTAAAGACAAAACTGGGAAGAAACCCTTCCTCTCTGTCCCAGGCATGCTGCTGCCACACAGAGGCTTAGTCTACACTGTGGCTTTTGCTGCAAGAGCCCATGCAAATGACACGTGGATTAGCATATCACCACACTTCATTTGCATAATTTATTCAAGCTGTTTTTGCACAAGGGGTTTTGCACAAAAACAAGCAGTGTGGATGTGGGTTTTTTTGCGCAAAGATTCTTATGCCTCTCCGGGCATTTTTCCTCAGTTAGGACCTCACCCTGGCAAGTCATTCCAGACTGCTCCAGAGAAACACTTCCCTGATCACTGGATCCTCCCCGGCCTGTTTAGGATTCCAGCCTCACCTCTAAGACATCAGGCAGGTGTGACACAGCCTTTTTCACACAGTCCTTTTTCTCAGTGATAAACAAGTCCATAATCCACTGGCGCATTGATTCGGACCCTAGTATGGCCTCTCATCAGCTCACGTACTGTTAATTTACTCATGCCAACCATTCACACTACCCATGAATCGTGACAAGGTCGGGGGGAGTGGTCCGTGTACACCGTGAAATGCCACCCAAACAGGTACAGCTGCAGCTTTCGAAGGGCCTGCACCATCACCAGGCATTCCTTCTCTCTGGCTGCATAGCTCTGCTCCCAGGGCCGCAACTTTCTGCTCAGGTACACGATGGGGTGCTGCTCTGCTTTCTTGTCCACCCGCATCAGTACTGCCCCTAGCCCGGTGTCCAAGGCATCGGTAAACCACAAAGGGCTTGTCAAAGTCTGGAGTTACCAGCACTGGAGCTTTGACCAGGGCCTTGTTCAGTGCCCCCTTGTCTGGTTCCCCTTCCTGCACAGCTCTGTGATCGGGGTGGCGATGGAGTTAAAGTGGGACACAAACCTCGGGTAGTACCCTGCTATCCCAATGAAAGCCTGGACCTGCTTCTTGGTCTGGGGGACTGGTCAATCTCTGATGGTCTCCACCTTGGCTGGCTCTGGCTTCAAGCAGCTGCTTCCAACCTTATGGCCTAGGTAAGACACTTCAGCCATCCCGACCTTGCATTTTCCAGCCTTTACAGTCAGCCCGGCCCCCTGCTGCTGGTCCAGCACCTGGCTGACTTAGGACATGTGGTCCTCCCAGGTCTGGCTGAAGATGCAAATATCGTCTATGTACGCTAGGGAAAAACTCTACAACCTCCGCAGCAGCTGGTCCACCAGGCGCTGGAAGGTGGCAGGCGCCCTCTTGAGTTCGAATGGCAGGACCAGGAACTAATAAAGCCCCACTGGGGTGATAAACACCGATTTCAGCCTGGCCTCTGGGTCCAGCGGCACCTGCCGATAGCCCATGGTGAGGTAGTGAGCTCCCCCGAGCTTGTCCAGGAGCTTGTCAGTCCTAGGTATATGGTAGGCATTGGACAAGGTGATGAAGTTGAGCTTCCATGCAGAACAGGATTGACCTGTCCTTCTTGGAGACCAGCATCACCGGAGAGGCCCGGGGGGCTAAAGCCATCGCGACCTTGCATTTTCCAGGGGTGATGGTTGCATCACCCCTGGCGCCAGCATGTCCTGGATCTCTTTCCAGGTCCTCGGCCATCTTCCCCGTGACTCTGAACGGGGAGCAGCGCACCGGGGGACGGGTGCCCATCTCTACCCGGTGGACAGCCAGGTTGCTGAGACCAGGCTTGTCAGAACAGCTGCTGGTGGAAATGCAGCACCTCTTGGATCTCGGCCTGCTGGACAGGTGTGAGCTGGTCCAAGAGGGCAATTGACTCCAGCAAAGTGCTCCAGTCCCAGGGAATAGACCCACCAGGGTGTCATCTCCCTGCTCCTCCCAGGGCCTGCACACGGCCAGCACCAAATTCTCCCTGTCCCAGTACGGCTTCGTCACGTTGACGTGATACACCCGCTGGCCGCGTGTCCAGCCTGACAGCTCCACGACACAGTTCACCTCATTCAGCTGCTTGACGCCCTTGAAGGGGCCGTCCCAGGCTGCTTGCAGCTTTTTCTTCTGCACGGGAATGAGAGCCATTACATGGTCCCCAGTAGCGTAGACACAGGCCCGTGCATTGTGGTTGTACCAGTCTACATGCTTCCTTTGGGTCCTGCCCAAGTTCTCTCTGAGCAAGCCCATGTGCTCAGTGAGCCTTTCCCAGAAATCCAGGATGTATTCCATCACCGACTCTCCATCGGGGGAGGTCTCCACCTCTCAGTAAGTCCAGGGGTCCTCTCACCCTTCTCCTGTACATCAACTCAAATGGGGAGAACCCTGTGGACTCTTGGGGCACCCCCTGTATGCGAACAACAGATGGTGCTGTGCATAAAGGTCTTCAGCATCTGCTTCAGTGTCCCATTGAACCTCTTCACCAACCTGTTGGACTGGGGGTGATATGCTGAAGCCCAGGTGTTGGACCCCGCACTTCTCCCACAAACACCGGAGCAGGGCCGACATGAAGTTGGACCCCTGATCTGTAAGGATCTCCTTGGGGAACCCCACCCTGCTAAAATGGCCAGCAGAGCATCTGCCACTGTCTGTCTCAATAGAGGGCAGAGCTACTATCCACCACGGCCAGAATGTATTCCTTCCCCATCTGTCGCCTTGCTGAAGGATCCCACTATATCTATTACTACCTTCTGGAAAGGCTCCTCTGATGAGCAGGGGCCTCAAGGCAGCTTTCTTCCTATCTTAGGCTTTCCCCACCCTCTGGCAGGAGTTGCAGGACTGGCTGTACCGCTGCACAGCTGCAAATATCCCTGGCCAATAGAAGTTTTGAAGTAGCCTCAGCTGGGTGCACCGGATCCCATGTTGGCCTGAGAACGGGATGTCATAGGCCAGGTACAGCAGCTTGCAGCGATACTTTTGGGGAACCACCAGCTGCTGCTGGACCCCCTCAAACCCTACTTTCCTTGGGGGGAGCCATTCCTGGTATGGAAATCCCACTGGAAGCTCTCCTGGCAGTCTCCCCCCAGGGGGTGAGCTGCACTGAGGCCAGCTTGGTCCCTCAGTGTCTGTAAGGATGAGTCTGCACCTTGGCCTAGAATTTAGCAGCTGGGGAATGGCCAGGGACCTGTTCCCCTCCCCCACACTGCCTTGCTCCAGAGTCCCAGCCCAGCTGAGCCCTGTGCCTGTTGGGTCAGGACCCTGCGCCCTCTGCAGGGTGCCCTCCCCTGGGTCAAGGTTATGAGCCCCTTGCTGGCTCCGGCTCCGGGTGATGACTAGAACACTGTGGGATCTTTCTGGCCACTCCTCTCGATCACCCCCCCCCATACCACCCCAGTAGGCAAGTGCCGGCGAATTCCTACTTCCTGGGAGACCTCCTTAGCCCCCCATTTCAGATGCATCTGGGCTACGGGTACCATCTACATGTTCTGTTACTCTTTAAGATGCTACTAGACTACTGTTTCACGAGGCATAAGGGATCGGTTGGCAAAGGCTTCCCCAGCCGACTGATCCATGTCTAGACTACCGCGCTGTGCCGGATCAGCTGATTGTGGGCACAGCGCAGCGGCTATGTTTGTTTTAATGAAGCGGAGATTATTTAAATCCCCGCTTCTTTGCTTATGCTGGGTAGCTAGATCTACATGCCTCTGTCGCCAGAGGTATGTAGTCTAGACATAGCCTTAATGCTTGGCTGTAGACAATGGATCGTGTGGTGTGTCCAGGATGGAAGCTGGAGGCATGTAGGTAAGCATAGTGATCAGTAGGTTTACGGTATAGGGTGGTGTTCGTGACCATCACTTACTCGCACGGTAGTGTCCAAGAAGTGGATCTCTTGTGTAGACTGGTCCAGGCTGGGTTGATGGCGGGGTGGAAAGTATTGAAATCACAGTGGAATTCTTCTAAAGCCTCCTTCCCGTGGGTCCAGATGATGAAGATGTCATCAATGTAGCATAAGTAGACGAGGGGCGCTAGTGGATGAGAGCTGAGGAAGCGTTGTTTCATGTCAGCCATAAAAATGTTGGCGTATTGTGGGGCCATGCAGGTGCCCATAGAGGTGCCACTGGTTTGAAGGTATAAATTGTCCCCAAATTTGAAATAGTTGTGGGTGAGGATAAAGTCACAAAGCTCAGACACCAGTTGTGCCGTGGCATCATCAGGGATACTGTTTCTGACCATTGGTATTCCTTCTACATGTGGGATGTTGGTGTAGAGTGCATCTATATCCATGGTGGCTAGGATGGTGTTTTCTGGCAGATCACCAATACATTGTAGTTTTCTCTGAGAGAAGGGGTGTTTCCACCTTGTATCCATTTTTCAAAAGCCGTAGGGCAGTGTTTGAAACCCTTCTCCTACGACCCTCCTAGTGGTAAACAACTTTCTGTGTTTTCTTAAGGATTTTTGTTTCTTACAATTGAGGGCTGATGCACCTCTATCTTATTTGTGGTGTTCTCCCCCAAGGCTGTGCTATAGTTCAAGACTAGATTTTTCAAACTGTTGAAGTTGATTTTTTTCAGTTTTGCTATGTATAGGGTAATCCCTTTGACTTTCAGATATGCCTTTACTCCCGACAGCTTGTACCAGTATGTTTCTGTGCCTGCTGACAAACTCGGTGATGTGTTAATCCGGCAGGATCTCACTTGTGAGGTCCCCTACATAATCCCCCAGAGAGGGATTCCACTCACCCTCCCTTTCCACAATTACCACCGAGTCAGTGTTCTGTTACAGACACCACTCTTGTAGTCTGTCTAGAAGGTTATATAGTTCTAAGTGAGCGTAAAAGGTGGTGAAACAGGTGATGAAGATGTTCATATTGCCAGAGATGGAATGCTTCCAAAACCGATGAGCTGTTTCCTCATCGATAAACTCACAGGATGAAACCTCGTCGTTAGGGGAAGAGAGGTACTGAAAGAGTTCATCAGGGTCTTTCATAACTGTACTGATTAGGTGGGTTCTTTGGCCAAATTCACCCCACTGAGAATTTAAAAACAGAAATGCTATGCTCTGGTTGGTAGAGGGTGGTGGGGGAAGTTCTACGAGGGGTCACATGACCCACTTTTGTGCGGGTCAACCAATCCTAGAACTGCCTCCGATTGGTCAAATTGGCTTTCGGGGTGGTCCTACATGGGCAAAACCCTTTTCGATTGGTAGAGGGTGGCAGGAGGAAGAGTTAGAGGGGTCACATGATACCCTTTACTTCCAGTCCATGTGTCCCTTTGACCCTGGATGCACTTCCTCATGGCGGTAGGTCTTCCAGTGACAGGTGGGTGGGACCTAAGAGGTAAGGGGGAGGGACCAACATTTGATTGAGGGCCAGAGCTCCTTGCATCGAATGCGCACATATGCTGCCTGTCCATAGGGCAGGTAATCATACATGCTACATTGGGTATGCAATAAAGAGGATAGCCTCCAGTCTGCTGCTAGGCTTCTGCCTGCATTCTCTCCTACAGATAATTAGATGCTTGATAGGGTTTTTATTTAAAAGGTGGCTTTGGTTTCAGTTTAGTTTAAATGAAGTTTTAAATAATGCCAAATGTATCTAGCTCCTCTCTAAACTCCCTCACAAAATTCCCCTGTTAGCTGCTCCTGGTTGCTTAGGAGCAGGTTTTATATAGCCTGGGCCTTCCTAATAGCCCTGTCCCTTGGTTAAGGCTTCATGAGCGATTAAAGGGTTTGCTTTCAAAGCCTCTTTAAACTCTCAACCCTGTCTAGCAGGCTACTAGCCTCACCACATGGTCCTTCAAACAGCTCCTCACATGGACCCCAAGGGTCCTGTAATTGCTCTTTTACCCGTACTTCATAAATGGATCCATGTTTATACATTCTTTTTAAAAAGGTGTGGTAAGCAAGTACCTTTCAGAAACCATTCTGGGTTCCCCAACTATGAGCATGTCATTAACATCACTTGTATCCCTGCTTGAACCTTCTTCCACTATACACTCCTCTTTCTCCATTGCTGGGCCCTCCATGTTTATCAGTGTGCAGTCAGGAGACTTGTCAAATACATTGCCACCCCTTTTTCTAATCTCTTCTCGGGGGGGGGGGGGTCTATTTTCAGTGTCACCCCACTGCAATTTCCATTTCAGCATTTAATGTTGGTGGCTCTTTAAATGGTTTTAAGTGGAAGATACTGTACATAGATCGGGGTGATCACAAGGACAACAGTTGGTGGTTCTCTCTGGGATGTGGTGCGGGAGCAAAGACTTCATGCACCCCCCACCTCTGGACTAATCCGGGTCTGTGGGCGGGGAAGCATGGGAGTGTCCTGGTCCCGCTCCTTCCAGGCCATTCCAGGGCCACTTCAAAAATTTCTGAAGTGGCTCCCAGTCAAAAATTATTGCTCTCCCCTTACATAAATCCTAAGTTTCCTTGAGATCTTTTCCATTTGAGCTTTTACCCTCTACAGCCGTGGTCCCCAACACGGTGCCCACGGGCGCCATTTCCATGCGCCCACCAGGTGCTCGGGGCTGGCCTGGCACCGGGCGCATGGCGGGGGGGAGCGCCGGCCCCGGGCGCGCGGCGCATGGCGGGGGGGAGCGCCGGCCCCGGGGCGCAAGTGTCCCCGCCCCCTGGCGCCCGGCGGGCGAACGGCCACGCCCCCTGGCGCACGGCCACGCCCCCTGGCGCCTGACAACCTGGAAAGGTTGGGGACCACTGCTCTACAGTGATAATTTTGTAGGGGTCAAGATATGAGAGAGGAGGGGCCCTCCTTTTCTTGTTCTCTTGCTTGCATTCAGTGATACAACCATCCCCATCCTCAAAGGGTCATTTCCCCATATTCAGAGCTTTCATTAAGCTTACCGTTTTGGTTTTTGTGCTTTAGAAATGTTACAAAAAGCCAGTGTACTGTCAGCATCCTTTGTAGATTTCAAATGTATGCTGTCATCTTTGCAGAATTCTGCCTTGAGTTGATTGACATCTGGAATCTTTGTAAACAAATGGGCTACGTCTACACTGGCCCCTTTACCGAAAGGGGCATGCTAATTTTCGACTTCAGAATAGGGAAATCCACGGGGGATTTAAATACCCCCCCCCGCGGGATTTAAATAAAGATGTCCGCCGCTTTTTTCCGGCTTGGGGAAAAGCCGGAAAAAAGCATCTAGACTGGCCCGATCCTCCGGAATAAAGCCCTTTTCAAAGTAGGAATAAGAGATCCTCCGGAAAAGGGCTTTATTCCGGAGGATCGGGCCAGTCTAGATGCTTTTTTCCGACTTTTCCCCAAGCCGGAAAAAAGCGGCGGACATCTTTATTTAAATCCCGCGGGGGGGTATTTAAATCCCCCGCAGATTTCCCTATTCTGAAGTCGAAAATTAGCATGCCCCTTTCGGAAAAGGGACCAGTGTAGACGTAGCCATGGAGAAGGGGTTATGTTTGTAAAATGCAGACTCACAGAATAACATACGTACATGAAAGCTACTGGTACCTATGCTTGCTGTGTAATTCTCTGAGCTTTGGTCTGGAAACACGGGGCCAATGCCATACAGTGGTCAAAAAGATGTTTTGTGTGTCTGTGTGTGTTTAGCTCAAAAAAACAAGATGACATCTTGTGCAGTGTTCTGTAACATGATATATTAGTTTGTAGAAACAAGTATATGTACAGTCTTCACAAAGTCAGTGCATTGGCATGATTTCTTTTTCACTACTCTGATATGGTAAAAAGAGGCAATTCAAAATCTTCTAAATTAAATGTTAACTTGCGAGTTGCAAATTTTGGCATGGTGCACTCTATTTGCCTTTACTACTAAAATATTCCCACCCATTTGCTTACCTTTTATGGTTTTATGAGTCTTTTTAGCCAAGCCACTGGGTTGGGGTGATATAGCCTGGTCAAACTAGATTCTATTTCTCAGCTTTTGCAAACATACAAGTTAAACTAGAAAAATAGATTACATCTGTTCTTGTGCCTATTTGCCATTGCTTTCGTCTGTAGTTAGCAACAGCAATATCCCGTCTTTCAGTATTACTATCTGAAACAGTTTGTTGTGGCGATTCTTGGTGGGTGGGTATGAAAACAGCCACACTGTTGTAGCAACCCTAATGGAAATGAATAAGACTTTGAGGTATGAAAGGATGAATAAGAAGCTTCTGAAGACGCATCGTAGATGTGCCTGATTGCAAAATTCACCATTGTGCTCATCAAGATGTAGTCATATTTAATTCCTGCTTTGGGTGGAACAACATGATAACATTAAGGCTACGTCTACACTGGTATGATTTTCCGGAAATGCTTATAACGGAAAACTTTTCCGTTATAAGCATTTTCGGAAAAAGTGCGTCTACATTGGCAGGATGCTTTTCCGGAAAAGCACTTTTTGCGGAAAAGCGTCCGTGCCAATCTAGACACGCTTTTCCGTAAAAAAAGCCCCGATCGTCATTTTTGCAATCGGTGCTTTTTTGCGGAAAAGAAATGTGGGCTTTCTACACTGGCCCTTTTCCAGAACAGTTTTCCAGAAAAGGACTTTTGCCCGAATGGGAGGAGCATAGTTTTTCCGGAAAAGCACTGATGATTTTACATTAGATCGTCAGTGCTTTTCCGGAAATTCAAGGGGCCAGTGTAGACAGCTGGCAAGTTATTCCGGAAAAGCGGCTGATTTTCCGGAATAAGTGGCCAGTGTAGACACAGCCTAACATTTTTGTATGGAAATAGTATTTCCTTGAACCGGGGAAAGGGTGTCACCCTGAGCAGATCTAACACTTCATGGATGGTCCAGCTGCACTTGGTGGGCTCAGTTAAACTGAGGTTTCTTCCCTGTGACCCTATTGCTTGTCCTGATTGGCTGTAAAGGACTACATTCCTTCCAGATGCTTGTTCAACAGGCTTTTTTCTGCTCTTCCGGTTTGTGTATTCTTGTTGTCCAGTAGATGGCATAAGTGTCTAACTTCTGGGATTCTTGTTGGAGGACTTGAGTTTCATTTGTTCACAAAATTATTGTACTGTTGGTTAATGAGATTTCCTTCTTAACCAATTGCTCTTAATATTCCAAAGCTTAGCTACTTATACCTTTATTGTGCCATATATTTCGTATTTCCAGCATGTAACAACCAGAACATTCTATAAATTCTATTTAAAAAATTCTTGATAGTTCTTATAAATATGGTAGACTTAAGCTAAAGACACACAAACTTTGCCCCCATTTCCTGGCCTTTGAGGTTTAAATAGACTAACATCAGCTTAGAGGAACAGTCTCTCTACAGAGGGAAAAGTCTATTTTCAAAAAGGTATGTGGGAGTAATTGATCACCCCAAACTAGAAACGCATGTGACTTGGAAGTTTGCAACAACTGTATGTTTGAATTAAACTTTAGTTTTCTTCGAGTCAACCAGCAAATCACTTCTAATAAGTTTAAACCAAGTTCTGGTCACATCTTTGCAATTTGTCTAATCAAGCTCAAAAGGACTTACTGTTATAGCTATAGTTAACTATGGTTTTGCTTGTATGTCTTATACACGTTTCTTGAATGAGATAAACTATACTGGAAAAAAGGACTCTTTTTTGCTGGTATTAACTACATCTACACTAGGGTTTTGCGGATACAGAAATGGTGGTGGTTATCCCATCAAAGAAAATTTAGACTGGTTTGACATAAGTAACCATCAGCATGGATTTATCAAGAATAAATTACCTTATCTTCCTTGGTTCCTTAATCCTCAAGTGTTTAGTGCCATCCTCTCTGGCTGGGGAGCAGTCTCTCAATCACCTCATAGATGTGAAATGGAGGGTGGGTAGCCCCATCTACTCAGCGGGCTCCATCTTGTCCCATCAGCCACAGCTGGGATGTGTCTCACTTGGGTAACACCAGCCAAGTTCAACTTGAAGTGTGCTGAGGATCACTCCATCTGTACATGAAGATGCAGGTTGTGCAGCAGGGTTCATAGGGAAAAGTCCTCACCTTTCAGTGGTCGCAATGGATGTGCATATCAATCTCCAGGTCCTGAGGTGATCCCAGATGCAGGATGGCAGCTCAGAAGGATTTCGGGGTGGGGGGAATCTCTCAGATGGATGTAGGAGAGCTGCCGGTCATACTGGAGTTCATGGAGAAAAGTTTGCACTAGGAATGTCCATGCCAGACTGCAAGCACTAAAACAACTCTCTGCCAGGCCTGGTGGTACTTATCTGCGTGGAGAGACTGAGCCTGTCTGTCCTCTCCCAGAGGAAGGGTCCAGACAGTGACCAGTGTTGCTTTGGGGGCAGGAAATCTCTCTGGATAGTAGCCAGGCTGGGAAGAGGGGCAGACTTAGTGGCAAACCAGTGCCAGAGAAGGGAATGATGGCAAGGGGAGCACCGTCTGCCTGCATGAAAGGGGACCTCCCTGCTCCTCAGGCAACATCCCTAGACACTGGCAGAGTCTGGCCCCAGTATGTCCCCGAACGCTCAGTAGGTTCTACAGCCTGCTTGTCCGTGCCTGAGAGTTTACAATAACCAGCAGGTGCAGGACGGCTACATTCTCAGCAGGCCCAGCCAAAGGGTTCTCCGCACGTGTGAGAGGAAGTCCCAGTCAGCCCCAACTACCAGCCCTGACCGGCAGGAGTTAATCCCTCAATGCTCTGCTGGTAGCAGCATTAGATGGATCCGACATCTAAACGCCATTGCTCTCCCCCCTCCGTAGGGTGCCGTTCTCCCCCAAGAGGCAGAGGGTGTGTTTTTACTCCAGAGCGTGGACGTGGGAGCTAGCTGTGCTGTCGGTGACCTGACTGCCATGCTCCTGGAGGGCTGAGAGTGCACAGCACGTCTTCAGACCCCCTACGCGGGAGGACTATAATTTCAGAGAGGGCTCCCCTAGCTGTTCCATCACAGGCTCTCTGCTGACGGGGCCCTAGAGGTGTGGTGTGGGTGGAGTTTCTGCTATGACCTCTCCTCGCAGAGGGGAGAGGGGGCCTGTCCTCCCCAGGCCAGGAAGAACAGCTGGCGGGACCTTCCAAAGCTCACACGCCATGGAACAGGCCACTGGTTGAATGGGCCAGGTACCAGTCCAGGAGGCTCAGATGTTATGACCCTCGCCCTGCAGTGCCTCCGTGAAAGCAGAGCTGGGCCTGCAGCTTCGAAGACCAGTTTGGCTTGTGGCATACGCCCTCCCCCTAAATCACACTGTGTCTATGAAGGTGACGCCCCAACCCTCTATGCCTACGTTTGGCTGGAAGATGATACTGAAGATTTACTCACCCTTCACCTGAGGCTCTAACAATCCAGTCTCTTCTACAGGAGTCCTGGGGGAAGGGTGTCACTCGAACTCCTGGGCCTGTTGCTATACTCTGAGCCTGTCAGGCAAAGATGGCCTGCAAGAGGCCAGCCCCTGCACTGAAACCCGAATACAGGGGGGAGGGCAAATCGAGACAAAGGTCCTTTTGGAGGCTGCCTGGTGTCCCAGCCAGGTTGCTCCCTTTGGCTGGTGTCCTTGAGACGGTGGTGACCGACAATCACTGGGTGTCAATGTCAAGATGAGGCATGCCAGGCGCTGCCTACGTACCCCTGCTATTTCTGGGTTTGGCTCCTCTACGCCCATCCGCTCCCATGCTCTGCCTCTCCCTCTGCAGCCACGCTTGGGCCTCTGGATCAAACTGGCTCAGAGC
Source organism: Pelodiscus sinensis (assembly GCF_052426305.1). Classification (NCBI taxonomy): domain Eukaryota; kingdom Metazoa; phylum Chordata; order Testudines; family Trionychidae; genus Pelodiscus; species Pelodiscus sinensis. The sequence continues at coordinate 127,878,262 of NC_143055.1, read as the reverse complement.
CTGGACACCGTCTGTCTTGCTCCACTTCCTGCCCCTCTCACAATCAATAAGGCAGCACTTGCCAGGACACCTCACCTCTGCCCTGCCTCTAGCCATCCTTCAGGCTCCAGACCTGAAATATCAGCCCTATGCTGGCCCCAGCCGTGCCTTTTATACTAGAAACTCTCTTGCCTGGGCAAGATTTTAAGAGCCTTCTACTGGAACTTTTTTGGGCCACCAGCCTGCAACGTCTCCATGTCCCATGGAGAGAAATCATGCTTTTCTGGCCACAGTGGCCCGCCAAGACCCCAGTTTCTGGGGAGCTGATCAATGCTGCTAGGACAGTGGAAAATGTTTTGAAGGGAGTTTCCAAATGAGTTGAGATGACCCCCCCCCCCCCCCAACCCCTCCCTCAGAGACAAAGCATTTGCATTGCAACAGCCTGGTTCCTTTTCTGTGGAGTTGCTGGTTTTCCCCTTCTTACACTATTATCACAGGCAAATATAAAGTGTTTTTTGGTTGGCTTTTAATTACTAATCCATGGACGTGCATGGTGGTTAGCACTCTTGGGTACCCAACTAGCTTAAGAGGAAGGGGTCAGTTATACGCTAGACACCCCAGATGTATTAAAATAATTCCCAGGCTATTTTACAGTGGACAATATTGCACCATTTGGAAGCTGGGCTCTTGTAATCTGGGTTTTACAAATACTTCAAATATTCAGTGAAAAAGTTTTCAGACTGGAAAGGTCATGATAGCAAGACTTTCCCTGCAAGCACATCTGGAAATATGACTGGAAACAACAGAAACAGCAGTTCCTCTGGAAAGAAGCAACAGTTGCATGCAAAGACATCAGACACACACATGGACAGTGACGGCACGCTGTACCTCCGTGCGTTGTGGTTGGGGGAAGGTTATAGCATGCCTGAGAGCGAAGGGCAAGTCTTCCTTCTGAAGCAATGTATATTGTGGATGAGTCAAACCCATGGGTGGCCATATTGAAAACTCATCACTGATGCAACCCCTGAACCGCATATAATTATCTCAGCGCACATCACTTTTACTTGCGCTCAAAATTAAACTGCTTCAGAACACAGATAGTAGCTACCAGTATTTTTTCCAAACCGAAGTCCTCCAACTCACCCCCGGCTTACTGTTTCCTCATTCCCACGTAGTCTCAGAGGGTATGTCTACACTACAATGTTAGTTCGAACTAACGGACGTTTGCTGATGGTTGCTGTGTCGTTTGTCCTGTGCTATATGTGCTGGTGATTGTCCATGAAAATTTTTTGATTGGCCTGGTAGTCCGTGGACTGAAACGAGTTGAGAACCACTGGTTTAACTGATTAACCAATAAGCAAAAGCTTATAGGTTAATGCTACAGACTACAAACAATTCCATACCTTCCCCCCTTTTGCTAGTAAATTTTTTTTAGCAGGCTGGCCTGCAGCTTGGCTCAGTCCCGGCTTGCGCTTGGTCCGGGATCTACTCCTGCTGCAGCTCTGCATTTAAAATATATTAGGAGCCAGGTAGCCTGGCTCAGTTCCGGCTCGAGCCAGGTCCGGGAGCTCAGACCCTCCCCCCCCAGACAGGGGCTACCCGGGGATATAGAAGTGTCGACTAACCGATAAGAATTCATGAGGTTAACCAACTATTCAATTACCGATATTTAACATCCCTAGTCTGTCTAGCACTTTGAAAAGTGATGATGGGGGCGGGGGAGGGGGCCTGCTCTCACTACCCCTTCCTCTTAAGGCAAATTGCTCCATCTTCACACGGTGGGATGCGGGCAGCTCTCTCTGTAGGGCTCCTTAGGCCAGTCAACTCTGCCTCCCACCCCCCCCCTCCCCACACACTCCACCTAGCAAAGGGAGAGGGAAGGGGACTGTGGGGAGAGCAAGAGAAGAGGAAGGCCCAGCAGCAAGTGGGCTGGGCGAATGAAGTCAAACCCACCGCTGCTCCACACACTAGCAAGACAGGGGGAGGGAGGCTGAGTAGGGCGAAGGCAAGAGAAGGACTTGGAGGAATGAGCAGCAGCGGCTGGGCTGGGGAGGGAGGGAAGGAGAGGAGGAAATTCCACACCAGGGCTACTCAACATGCGGCTCATTTGTTTGCGGCCTGCGGTGCAGTTTAGGTTTACGCGGGGCTCAACATGTGGCCCGCGGGTGGGCACCTTTGAACATGGCCTCCGCTGGGAAGAACAGCGAGACGTCTCCCAAGTGGGGTGAGCACTGAAAGACGCGAACAGATGGGTACAGGGTGTGGGCGTTTCTAGCCCTGAGGGAGGAGGAGCAGGGAGCACTGGGGCATTGTGGGAAGTGCTTTGTATTCATGCCTCTCAGTGTGAATGAAGTTATGTGACTATATATTTGCATTTTCCCCTCAACCACCCTTAAGTTGCGGCTTTCAGCATGTGCTGTGAGTATCATGGTGGCTCCTGGGGCTTCCAAAGTTGAATAACCCTGCTCCACGCAGACCACGCAGGGGGGTTGGGCAGGGAACTCTGTCTGGGGCCAGCCGAGAAGGGAGGCAGTGAAGAGGAAGCCCCTTTGCTCATCGTGGGCCAACGGGCAGGGAGGGGGACTGGATGGAGTGAGGAGCCAAGCAGGGTGGGAGCTGAGGAGGGGAAGAAACCAGCAAGCCAGCGGCAGCAAGCTGGGCGGGGTGGTCTCTGCAGAGCGGGGCTGGCTCTCCTCCTGGAGCCACTGGGCTGGAGAGCTCTGCAGGCTGCAGCAGCAGGGCGAGATGCCCTGAGAGAAATTTGAGCCTGGTGTCTGTCCCAGGCTGGTTCAGGGGCGGGCTGCTGAGGAGGCTCCCTGCTACTCTGCCTTCCCAGCCGCCCGGGGCCCTGCCTGAACTGAACACACCACAGCAACCCCACGCAATGCTCCAGCACTGTGGAGTCACTGCCCCCCTTTGCCTCAGAGACCCTCTGCCCACAGTGCCCAGCATTTGAGGGTTGAAAGGACCCCGGGCAGCAGCATGGCCCTGTCTGGGCTCCTGCAATATGAGGCCTCCCCTCCATACATGGATAAGGAGAGACCAGGCACTTAAGACAGGCTAGTTTGTAGCCCCATGATGGGGCTCTGGTGCCAGGAGAGCCAGGGCATTTCTGACCTTCTCTGGGACATGAGGGAGGGTGACTTCTTGGCAATGTCTCTTGGCTGGGGTCTGGCAGGTCATTGAGCCTGCAGAAAAGGGAGATGGCAGGGATAGTCAGGTATAGACTGCAGCGCCGTTTTGCTGGAGGAATCAGGAAGCTGGTTGGGGGCGGGGAAGTGGTTCACCACTGAAACTAGCTTACAGCTGCGGGGGGGATGAATGTGAGGTACCAATGTAAGGTTGCGTCTGGCTGGGGTGACCTCCTGACCTAGAGAATTTAGTGGTAGTTTCTAGCTAAAAGGGGAAGGAGCCTTGCTGTTGAGATGCTGCACAAACTTCTCCGTTACTTCTCCTGTCTCACCAGGCCTGCAACAGCACTGGTTAGGCCTAAATCATGGCTTGTCACTTCACTGCCCTGTGATTGCTTTCTCCAGCACTTACCCATCCTCCTCCTTAAAGCTATCCGTAACTTAGAACTTGTGCTTCCCTGCAATTGGGTTGGAAGAGAGACTTGTCCGCTTAATTTTCATGGAACCTGCTCTCATACTCTGAGTGGCAGACTAAGACCTAGCTTGTTTCCAGGGGAGACCAGCAAATCTACACCTATGTTTGTTTATACTTTTTAAACCAGATCAGATCTGGGCTTCAAACCATCTCACTTGCACCGGTGACACAGGAAACTAGATCATATGTTGTCCTGGTGTAACCACCTCCAGGCGGATTTGAACCTGGGACCTCTGAAGCAGGGTATAGGAGCCTCTACCCTCTGAGCTAAAAGCCAGTGGCCTTGCAGCCCATGCTGTAGAGGTCTCTTCATCTTAATTGTGGTCTAGGTACCACTTGCATTGCTCAGTAACTACACTAGGGCTATGTCTACACTGGTGGGTTCTTGTGCAAGCAAACGTACACACTGACCAGAACCGCATCGTAAGAACGCTGAGCTCTTATGCAAGAAAGTGTTCATACTGGCGGGAAGCCCTTGCACAAGAACGTGTCTCCGGAAGAAATTCGGCCATGTCAAGAGGTCACCAGCAGCATCTGTGGGCATGCGCCGGACGCCCACTGGGAAACATACTTGGACTGCTGTGGCTGCATGGTCTCGCACCCTTTTGAGGGAGTGAGAGAGACAACAGCACCTGTCACCTCTGTTCCTGGCAAGTGCCCCTGGGCACCCTCGCTGCCACCGTCACAGCCATGGAGCCGGAGGAGGACCCCAGCCAGCAACGTCCCCTCATGGCCATAATAGAGGCTGTGGAGCTCCTCCACCAGGGAGTCACGTTGCTCCAGGAGGAGCTGGAGACTGGGCGGCAGGTGCAGGACTTCGCCACGGCTGCAGCTGGGCTCGGGCCCACGCACCCCACCACTGAGAGGCGCCTCTGGAGCTACGACCCCAGTGGGGACTGGTGGGAGTGCCTGGTGCTGGGACAATGGGGCGACCAGCAATGGGTGCAGAACTTCCGGATGCGCAGGGAGACATTCCATGAGCTCTGCACCTGGCTCGCCCCTGTGCTCCGGAAGCAGGACACCCGCCTGCACCCCGCCATCCCCGTGGAGAAGAGGGTTGCGATTGCCCTCTGGAAACTGGCTACCCCGGACAGCTACTGCTCCGTGGAGAACCAGTTCAGGGTGGGCAGGTCCACTGTCGGCGTGGTCGTCCAGCAGGTAAGGCCCTCCATGGACCACAGGCTCGTCCTGGGGGAGGGAAGGGGCCAGACCGGATGGGGGGAGGCTCTAGGGGCAGGGGGAATCCCCGCACCCAGGGGGTCACGCTGTCCCTCCTGCACACAGCCCCGCTTGTGTGTGTGTGTGTGTGGGGGGGGGGGGGAATCCCGGGGGATTTGATGTTACATGACAGTCTACATTACATCTTAGTTAGAAAATACCAGACATGTAAATTTTCTCATTTATATCCTCTCAATTTGTTTCCTGAACAGAAAGTTCAAAGACTGGACAGTCCGGTTCAAAACTGGACACCTAGCAACCCTAGCTGCATGAGGTTGCACGTGCTGCATGCCTCTGCGCAGCATGTGGCCAGGCTGTGCCATGTGCCGCTACCTCTCCCCCACCCTGTGGCCCTCCCCTTCTCTAGCACACTTGCGAATGGTAGCCACTGCACTCACCAGACAGTCCCTCGCCAGCTTCGGAGGATGCTCGGGACACATTCTTACTGGTGCTGGGACGGTGAGGTCTGGCTGCTGTCCTCTGCCACCGCCTCCTTCTCATCCGAGGACCGGTCTCCCTCCTCCTCCAGTTGCCTGGGTTGGACCACTGGGGTGGCCACCGCTGTGTCCTCCTGGGCCAGCAGAGGACTGGCCCCTTTTTCCCCCGAAGATCCGTTGCAGGCGGTGATAATGGGGTCAGGCAGTGGATCCGCCACCCCCACGCTTGCTGGCCTGCACGTAGGTGAGGTGAAGGTCCTTCACCTTGGCCTGGACCTGTTCCAGGGTCCGGGCCAGGTGTCCCTGCGCGGCCAGTGCCTGGGCTATCTGCGAGAATATGTGGGCATTCCTTCTCTGGGACTTGGGGTCCTGGAGGGCCTCCTCCTTTCCCCAGAGCTCCAGGAGGGCACTCACCTCAGCGGTGCTCCAGCATGGAGCCCGCCGCTTGGTGCCCCTTGGGCCTGCTGGGTGCTCTGGGGTGGCTCCTTGGTGGGGTCTGAGGGACCTGGCTGAGGCTGGGCAGCTGCCATTCCTCCCTCTGGCTGCTACCCGGGCCGCACGTGGCAAATGACTGTGCTGCGTGCCTGTGCCTTCAAAGGGGAGGCCAACTAGGGGGAACCAACGAGTGGTGATTGCCTGTACGGAGTGTCAGAGAGGCCACCTGTGTTTTTGACTGGAGGCCGATTCTTGCACAAGTACGTGTTTGCCGAACGTCCACACTGCCCTCTAGCGCAAGAGGGCTTATGCCTGATAGAAAACAGCATAGCTCTTGCGCAAGGAGCCGTCTCTTATCTCGCCGTACTGTACATTTACTTGCGCAAGAGCGGATGGGCAGCGTAGACTTGTGCAAGAAGTAGCAAGTGTAGACATAGCCTCGGTGTGTAGGTTACACTGGTTTACCCAATGTGTATGGCACCAGCAATAGTTAACTTGCAGAAGGTTTCCATGTTAACCGCAACTAATGAATCACACTTGGTGGGCAATTCCCAGCTGCATTGTCAACGGGGTTTCTCTGTGAAAGGTTTACTTGGTTTGTTCTAGTGTTACCCTCTGCTGACCCCAGACGGCTGACATATCAGACTGCTGTAACATGCAAATAAATAACGGTTTGTTTAGGCACCAGTTGTTTTTAGACTGGCTTTTTTAGTATGTACTTACCCGCAAATGTGTGGCCAGGTTAAGTAGCGGCCGCTCAGTCATTCTCATAACTGCTCTTTTGCTATTTCTTGACATGAGCCCTGCTTGACTCTAGTATTGGCACGTTCTTGGGATACGAATCCTGCCGCGCTTGTCCAATGTGCTCAAGAGGAATAAGGATATTTATAGCCTTTGTAAAATGCATTACACCTGCTGAATGTAAACTCATCTTGTACAAAGTACAGGTTAGTAATGAAAATGCACAAGTGTCAGCAAACTAAAGCTATGGCAGTAATAGCAACTCATCGCTGTTGTGCGTTGTATTTAATTACCTGTCAGATCAAGAGGTTTATACCTGGAAAATCTATGGTGTCTTTGATCTCCTCCTAGCACATGCTGATGCCGCCCTCCTCCCCCGCCACAATATCAGGGCAGCCCGCCCCAGAGGGAGTATGCCCGCTGTGGGAGGACGGGCGGTTGTTTAACTCACATACCTGAGTCCTGTGGCCCAGAGCTGCTTCGGGATGCATTAAATCAGTGCATCCACCAAAGACTTTAATTCCATCTCCTGGACAGTGACGCCCCATTGTCTTTGTGTTTTATATGGGGAAGGGGGCTGAAGGAATAATCTTACTTGCACTTTCCTTTCCCATTGGTCTCTGCATCTCCATGCGCTCAGACATGAAGTACAGCAGAAACCCCTTACAGACTCCCATAACACTGCTCCTCTTGCTCTTGTTTTTCTTTATAAGCCCCTTGTGTTTCCCTCCCTGTCCCCTAACCCTCTTAGCCACCGTATATTTGTCCTGGAGTTCCACTCTCATTTGCCTCTAGCACAAATGTACATGCAGCATATCCCAGCCACGAACATAGACCCAGAAATATCTGGCTGGATTCCATTGCTAATGCTCCAGGAATCTGCCAATAAAGACGGCTTGGAACGGTTACCCGGGGCATCCCCCTTCTTTGTGGAAAGCAAAGTGAGGTCTCCCCCAACTCCATGCCACTAGGAAATCTGTTTGCTTTTGCTTTGCATTTCCTGATACTTCCTTTTTCCAAGCCGTTGCAACATAATGTCTGCACAACCACCACAGAGCACGGTGGCTGTGCTACATGACAGCATCATGAAGTGAAAGTTGAATTTCTAAATCTGGAACCATCCTACAGTAAGTTCAGTTAATTTGGGGTTTGAGCAGAGAAACAAAATGCAAATCTCATCTGAGCTCTTGCGCGGCCGTTGCTTAGACAACCTTGGGGGAGCCATAGCTCTCCCTGTCTTTTGATATGGGCACGTGTAAAAGTCCAGCTGAGGGGAAGTGTAGCGCTACTGCAGTTCCTCATCCAGTGGGAGAGGAATTAGGTCCCATCTTGAGACCTGAGCTGAGGTACAGCTCCCTCTCATAGCCCAGTCACTGCAGTGTGGAGCATGGGCGGTGGGTGACGGTAGGACTGGGGGAGGTAAGCCCCTAGCCCCACCCCTTCCGCCAAGGACCCACCTCCTGTGGGAGCCAAGCTGCCTCCCCCACGGAGAGGGGGAGGAGGATGGCGGCGTGGCAGCCTCCCCACCCCTAGAGCACGGGGAGAATGGGCAGGCGTGTGGCCCGAGCCTCCCCTAGAGCACAGGGAGGAAGGAGGGCAGGTGGCGGATTGCCCCAGCCTCCCAGCCATGGAGCACAGGGAGGGCAGGTGCTGGGGGCAGCAACACTCCACCCCCGAATGCCTACAGCAGGTGCTCTGGGGCTGGAGTGTGGGCAGGGACGTTTTGGAAGGCAGAGCATTCCCCCACCTAGCATACCGGCCACCCATGGAATGGAGTGAGCATGAATATGGCTGCCTGGCTGAGCCCCATGGTTTGCTGTTGCCCATCTGGCTGTGCGTGCTGGTGGGGAAGGTTCTGGTGGATCAGTAGCAGGGGTCGGGTGAAGGCTCTGGGAACTTTCTGGTTCACTTGAAGAACGTTCTGCTTTCAGTATTTTCCACTAGCAGGTGATTCTCCTGTACTTTCCTGTTACCCGGACTTCTACGGTTGCCACTAGAGACAATCTCCTCTTTCTGCTATCATCACAGGAGACCATCCCCTTCCATTCCTATAGTGCCTCAGACTCCTCGAGGCACTTTCCCAGGTAGGGCGACCTAAACCCCTAAACTAAAAACAGGCCACCTGGTAAGAGGCGGTCAGTGCTCAAGGGAGTTTACTTACGGTACGCCAAAAAGATAAGCCAGCTTCATAGATTTGTATTTTAAAGCATCATCTGTTTTACTTACAATTCAGTGTTGGCATTGTCCCTTGTCTTGCTGCTGCTCTTCAGTGTGAAGCTGGTTCATATCAGTTGTGTCTCTCTCTGAAGATGCTATTTTCCTGAGGGTTGATTTGCTTCTCAGTAACTTATCGTAGAGTGCAGTACAGTGTGGAGAAAAGTTAACTCACGTGCAGAAGACAGCCTTCGGGGTGGAGCCATTCAAAAGTTATTTCATTATTGAAAAGACGCGTTCAGCAAATACTGTAGTACCAGGCAGACACAGCATGAATTCCGCTTTGGCTAGGTCTGGGTATAGTACTGCATGATAGTACATCTCTCAAAAAATCTTCTGCCATCTTTGAGTGATGGGAATTCTTTGATCCTTGAATGGTTTGGGGGATCTCCAATAATTACATAGCTGTTTCGGAGACAATTTTATAGCAATAAATGTCCGCAATCTGGTTCTTCTAATGATAGATACATACAAAGCAAAAGACCAAAACCATCACATGTGTAATGTGACAATTCATGTATCGTTCATCACTTCCCTGGAGATTTGTGCTATGGTTTAGTGAACTGAATTAATGCTAGAGTGGAGGGTCAAGCTTAAGGGATTGAGGTAGGTCATCACTTAATTGAGTCAAATACTTTTTTACTTGTGTCCTGGATAGTCTGAATAATAAAAATGTTTTTATCACAAGTAGAATAATCTATTTAATATGCCAGAGGGGCGTATTTCTCCAGTTTTCTAGATCAGGCATCATGGAAGGCAAGACTCCTGCCACGTTTCTCTAGTTATTTCTGCTCTCCTTATTTCCGTCAATTCAGTATCTGTGACCTGGTTGGTGTCAGACATGCAGGCTCCTTTGATACACCACCCCCAATGCTTAGACCTGATGCACCAGAGGAGGAATAATGAGGCAAGGGAAGAGATGTTCCCATCCCTCAAGCCATTGACACTCCAAGCATTTACTGATGAGCCCCATTGAAGCACCTTAAACTTCAGTCCTGCAGCGAGCTCCCTATTGGTGTCAATAGGCAGAGTTGTTGACTCGAGTCCCACGACTTGAACTCGAGTCTGACTTAAGTCATCTAGGTGACTCGACTTGGGTTCATTGTCTGTGACTTGAGACTCGACATGAGACTTGCTAATTTTGTTAAATAGACTGGGTCACAAAGTCTGAAAATGCCGATATTGATGAATTGTACAAAAGCGACTTGACATTTTTTAAATTAAGACTTAAGACTTGACTTGGGACTTGACAGTGACGACCTGAAGACAACAAAGTCAATGGGGCTCCATGCAGGCTGCCCGTATACCACGTAGCACAGGCCTTTGAGGTTTTGTTACTGCTAAGTTGGGGCGGGGGGAAGTAAATGTGCACCATAGCTAATGAAGAGATGCTGAGGTCAATGAATGTCGGTATCTCTTGGATTTACCAGAGAACTCGTTGCTTGAGAGCTGTTGACTTGAGAGAGAGGCTGTTGTAGGGTCTGTCTGACTATATGGGCCTACGGTGTAGGGAGGGACCGGCAGAGACCAGAGCAAAGGGGAGAGTGTTACTGACCATAAACTTCTGCCCTAAGCTGGACTTGGGAGTCTTTCAAAATTGTGCTTGGATCTCCAAACAGCTAGAATCTCTCAACCCTGTCTTGGGTCATGCACACCCTGTCCCCTTTTGGGATGGGACACAGGTTGCTACAGGCCTGCAAAGCAAGTCCATATAACACCTCCAGGTCTCAGAGTAACATCGCCTGACAGCCAAAATCACTCTACCTGCCTTTTCTGTCAGGGCTGTGTGGCCTAGTAGCCGAAGTCAGGAGAGGAGTGAGGTGGGCTATTACCCCAGGGAAGCTGGTGGCCAAGATAGGAGAACCCAAGCCCTCCATCTCCACTGGGTCCCAGCTTGTGGTGGGATTATCTGCCACTGGCTCGGCAGAGATCCAGCCAAAGAAATGCTGAGCCGGTCTCCAACCATTTCCTCACCAAAGCCTCGCTCAGTTACTTCCTACCCACTTCTCTGCAGCTTGGGGTTTGGCCTCCCATTGTGGCCTCTGGGAGTCATGGGTCACTTCTGTCTACCTGGCCTCCCCAGCGTGAAGTGTCAGCAATCCTTCTGCAGCGATTGGCCGCACACCTCCTTCCTCTCCAGCACCAAATGAATGGGGCCGCTCCCTTTCATACCTGACCTCCAGCCGGAGCATGTCTGCCATGGTCAAGGGGGCTGAGGCTTAGCCCAAAGAGAGGAATTAACCCCTAATGTGGGGTATGCATGCCCCATCACAAGACTTGATACCAACGTGTCTCACGTGCTACCACTATTCAGTGGGTTTAGTAGCCTTATAAGTTCTGTAATGTTTATCCCACTATTAACCCTCATGAATAGCTTTGAGTCAGGTGAATATCTTCATTCTAGATCCAGTCTTATTAATTTCTCTACAGTCTCTTACCCCTTTGACTTCTGGCACTATGATTCAGTTCCTATGGGGTAACGTGAGGCTATCCTGAGAAAATAATTCCTAGCAAATATTTGGTTAAGAAACCTTCTGGTTTTCCAAGGATTCCCTGTTAACAGATGATTGTTCACGTAGGGTACGTCTACACAACAGCGTTATTTTGAAATATCTAATTTTGAAATAACGCATCTAGACACAAAATGCATTTCAAAATAGTGTTTTGCTATTTCGAAATAGCACGTCCACACTGATAGGACACCGAATCACATTTAAGGCCAGTCGGAACTGGTTTTGGCAGGGCATCAGGTCAGGATTTACCTTGTGTGGCTGCTGCCTGAGGCTATCTGAGACCTGTGCTTAAAGGGAACCCCTTCCCCCCCCCCCCCCCCCCCCCGGACAGCCGGTTCTCAGGTTTCCCTGCTTGCTTGCTTGCCTACCTCACTAAAGGACAGCAAAGCATATTTTTCTCTGCGTGCTTTGATTTCCCTTACTTGGGATACCACAGCACTCTGCACCATGGAGCCAGAGCTGCCCCTGGGCACTCTGGTGCTTCTCGTGGACGTGTTGCTGTGAGCCTGGCTGCACTTTCTGCAGGCAGTAACAGTCTCCCTGGTGTGCCTCACTGGAGGCTTGTGCCTCATTCCACCCTTACATCCTTCCACTTACCCCTCCCTAATCCCCCTTCCTGATGTACAATAAAGACACATGTTCAAGAAAACAAGCTCTTTTTATTGAACAAAACTGGGGTGGGGGGCAATGAAACTCAGGTGAGACTGGGGAAAGAAGGTGGAAGAGGGGAGGGGTAAACCTGGGAGGAGGGAGCTGGAAGGGGGAGGCAAGAGGAGGAAGGAGGAGGAGAAGCTCAGGGTCTTGCTGGCCCACCTGTCTCCCACCACTACGGGTGCGGGGACCTCAGTGTCTCCAGGGGAGGATGTGGAGGAAGAATGGTAGCTGGGGAGGCAGCAGGGGCTGGAGTGGCAGGAGGCAGCAATCTCTGTACCAGGGTCTGCAGGTGATCGCAGATGGCATGGCCCTGGCAAGCATCTCCCACCGGAGCTGCAGGTCTTCTTGCACCCAGAGGTTGAGGGTGCAGTGCAGGACTCATAGTATCCCCAGGTGCTGCTGCTTGGGCACGGGTCAACCTGCAGAGTGCCCGGGTGCAGGAGGATGTCCTGGGCGGGGTGGTGCGCCCTGCACTCACAGCTGGTGCAGCTGTGGAGAAACAAGAGAAGTGGTCAGATATCCCTGGGGACACAGTGGATGAAGCCCAGCCCCCTTCTGCAAGGCGAGGGCAACAGGTCTCTACACCATCAGAGCCAATGTGCTAGCACAGAGGCCATGTTTGGGAAGTCCCTGTCCCATGCTTCTGTACTGTATGTGGTGTGGGTCTGTGTGAGAGGGGAGGAGATGTCTTCTGCCTCTGTGTAGAGGGGGCTTGTGGAGGGAGGGCATCCTGCCGTGTCCCACCCTAGGGTCAAGAGTACATCTTGTGCCTTCATACATACACACGTAACAGGCCAAGGCCCCTGTGTGGCAGCCAGTTGGGGCCACGTGCGCAGGGCTCTCATGGCACATGCACAGGTTCCTGCATGATCTGTGGTCAACAAGGCCCACACACAGTCCCCGGTCTCCCTCCCCTGCATAAGGGGACAGTGATGGCACTCACATGTTGCCTTCCTGGCCTCGGATGGCACCGGCAACTGGCTCGCTAGGACGGCTCGGGGATCCTGGCTGCTTGGCACGCTCCCTCCGGGCTCCTATGGCTCTTGGCCCTTCTCCTCCTCCTCCTCCATGCTCTAATCAGGTACCTCTACGCCAGGGTCGATGACCACCTTGGGGGTATGGACCGTTCCGCCCCCCAGGATGCGGCCCAGGGCATCAAAATAGGGGCAGGTGTCTGGGTCTGCCCCTGTTTGGGAGCTGCCCCCAGTGGCCCTGGCATACACCTGCCACAGCTCCTTGATTTTCATCCAAACCTGCTCCTGATTCGGATGTGGCCTTTGAGGGCCAGGCTGGCAGCCATCCGCCTGTAGACGGACACATTCCTCCAACTAGTGTGGAGATCATGGATGTTGGAGGCCTCCCCCCAAACCTCAATGAGGTTCCTCATCTCGCACTGGACCAGGAAGGTGCCTGCCTTTTCCGGCCCCTGGGAGCTGGCAGACTGGTCCTGGGGAGTGGTAGAGGACTGGCTGGCAGTGGCTTGCTGGCTCATGTTGGGTCCACTAGGTCAGGGGCAGCAAGTACTGGCTCTGGGCTGGCGGGCCTGGAGATGGCATAGGCACTGTGGCCAGACTTTACCCCTTTAACGGCTCCTGGGAGTGGGGCAGGAGAGGAGTTTTCCTGGTTGGGGCCAGAGTGGCCAGCAGGGCACCTTAGGAAGGGCTGGAGGCCCCCTATTCTGAAATAGCCCCTATTCTGCATCTACACAGCACTCATTTCAAAATAGCAATTTTGAAATTGGTGCTATTCCTTGTGGAATGAGGTTTACCAAGTTCAAAATAAGCCTCCGCTATTTCGATTTAATTTCAAAATAGCGGTTGGCTTGTGCAGACGCTAGTAAAGTTAGTTTGAAATAACAGCTGTTTTTTTCGAAATAACTTTGCTGTGTAGACATACCCTTAGTTATCTGAAAATATTCACAAGCTTTGGGGTAAATCACTCGTGAGCTAAAGCGTATTTCACAGGCTGTCAGTTTCATGAACTTGGAATTCCAAATCTGAGCTATTTGAACTTAGATGTCCAGGCCCTGGCTACGTTTCTGTCCCTGAACTAAATTGTTCTAGCTCTTACCAGCAGGTTTCTGGCATGTGTCCTCCTCTTTTGAGATCATTCAAAATCTGTTCTCCGAGACAGAGGCAGTTGTGATGAGCATTTTTTGCTGGCAAACTCGTTTGCTGAAACTTTCATGGGAAATTTTAAAAAGAAGGTGCCTGAAATCCAACTGACTGTGCCCAGAAAACTCCCACAATTCAGTGAATGTCTAGCCTCAAACATTTGTGGGACTAGCCATGTGCTGATTCTTTAGTGCACACCATCAGTAGAGCCCTGTAGCTCTGCGGAGATCCACTTTTATATCTGCAGGTATCTCCATCCGTAGATGTGGATGTGAATATCCATTACTCATTTGTTTTTGCAGATGCAGATGCAAAATTTCATATCCTTGCAGGGCTCTAGCCATCAGGTGAATGCCAGTCTAGTAAAGTGTCTGTGTTGGGAAAGGGTGAGAATCTATCTCATCTTTTTCCCAACCTACTGGGAAGACACAGGCCAGTTCAACATCTTGGGGTGAAATAAGCTCCACTCTCCCCCGTGGAGGCTGATTTTCAGTGGGGCTCCACTGGGTGCTAAGTGCAGAACCAAAATGGTAAAATGTATTTTGGGATAACGATGTTGTGGGGTCTCTGAACTATGAGGTGTTGCCTGAAGGCTGCTGTGGCAGAGTAGTTCTTGCCTAGCCAAGTGGAAAAAATCAGCCCAAAATAAGCCATGCTGTCAGAAGCCAGCTCCAAGGCTGAGCTGTTGTCATATCCACAAGTGAGTAGGTGGAGGAGCACAATAGTCGATGGCAAACGTTGGCACCTTGCCTCTCGTTACAGATTTAGCCGCTGCAGAAGAGATGCAAAATGTCATCCAGCTAGATAACTCGGGGACTCATCTGTGCCATCAACTGTTGTTTCTATTCAGTCGATCAGAACCGTGCTTCAGATTTACTGGCACCCAGGAAGTGGTTAAAGTGGCAAAGCTCTTATTTAAGAACCTACTTAGAGAAGTGTCAAGCACTCTGGGTTGAGTTACTGCAGCCTTGTGCGGGATTGCGTGTGCCTTCCCCAGAAAAACCACACAGGCACTTTTCCCCTTTTCAGAATCCTGCTTGATATTAATAGAACAGGTGTTGATCATTTTCTTTCAGGGTGCTTGGTCCTGACAAACAGGCCAATTCAGCCTGTTTCATTTATTTATTGGCATTAGAATATCCCTGCAAGATCTCCACACATTGGTGCCCCTTGTCCCTCCGTCTTTATCTATCAGGGCCCCTACCTATTAGTTGTCACCCAGGCCTGCTAAAAGGGGCAATTGCCCCAGGGCCCAATGATTTCAAAGGAGCCCAGGGCTCCAAGTGCTGGCACAGTAGCACCGGTGGCACCTGGAGCCTCTGGTCCTTTAAAATGCTGCAGGAGCACCATGCTGCATGCTCTGGGTAGTGCTTGAAGCGGGGGGAGGTGCATGCCATACTCAGGGTAGCACTGACCGTGGGGTGGGGGGAGGTGTATGCTGTGCTCTGGGCAGTGCTGAGGGCTGGCTGCCCTCAGCCCTGCCTCTTCCAGGAGTGTGGAGCCAGATTCCCCTCTCAAACATCTCGCCCAGGTGCCCATGGAGGCAGTCTGCTCTGATGCAGTCATCTCTAGTCTGAGGCAATTGTTCAAGAGCTTGGGGCTAGATTTTTTTTTTCCAACAGACTTCAGCATCCCAGATGCCGAGCTCTCTTGAAAATCTGACCACATCACTTACGTGCCTAAAACGAAAGTGGCGCTCTACTGAAAATCTGGCCCTGAATGTGGCAGATCTTGGCCATATCTGAATTGAAACTAGATCCACTCTGGCTATGGTTTAGAGCTGTAGCCACACGGGACCTGACTCCCACCTCTTGTTAACGGCAGGAGGTTTGAGGTAGAGGTTCTGTTCTTGGTGCCCAGTTCAGATTCTAAAATGGTTATTTGGTTCTTTCGTAAATGCTCACCCCTCCCCATTGGAAAAGGAGACTTAACCACTGAGCATCTGGGAATATGGGCAAATGTCATCAGTCCTGAAAAAATCTTAGGATCTGAGGCACAGAAGTGGTGCTAAGAATCTAGACCGATGCTCAGCACCATAATATTTGCCATGGCTATTGTGTCGGGTAGAAAATGCTCAAAGTCTCTTAATCTCTTCCCAAAGGGCCGAGTCCAAAATCTTCTCCCATCCCATATTGGATGGCAAAAAGAGTATGTTAGGGCTTGTCTTATTACTTAGAAAAGTTTTGTAGCATTTTCTAAAGCTCACGTGCCAACGATGCACCCGTGTGTCCATACGGCATTAGAACCTATACAGTTCTAAGCACCCCCCTACTGGCTGTACTCAGGTCTTTAGCTGGGACCTGTGGCAAAAAAAATCTGTCAGGTCCATTCCGTATTATAGCTGTGGTGGTAAAGTCGCACCACAACGGGTAGCAGAAGTAGGCTGGGGACCAGTGGGGGGAGTGGGGAGCTAAGGAGGAGGTGCCAGACCAGATGGGTGGGCTGAGGGATGGAGAAGGGACTTCACTGTGGAGGAAGCTGTTGAGGAATCTGCCCACAATGCTGATGAATTGCACCCAGGTATTGCACCAAGCTTATACTCAAGGTGCCTGTCTATGTGCATGTGGCTTGCCAGCCTCTCCCAATGCTTATAGGAAGCAAGAGGCACAGTAGAACTCCAGCACGTTCCCCCTTCGGTGGCTGGGTTGGCAAGGAATGGGATGTAGTCCAGGCTGCCTCTTGTGATGGACCCTGGAGGCAGTGGCCTGGCTGAGGCTGGTCGTGTGGTGAGGGGAGCCTCTGGAAAGAGCTGGAGGTCGGTGTGGAGCCAATGATGATGCATGGCTGTGAATGGCACCCTAGTCGATCCTTCAGATGTTAGACCCTGCCTGTCTCGGACGTGTCCCCCAGCCAGAGAGAGAGAGACTGCACCATGGAAATGGCTGTGGGGGAATGAGCTACCGCTGCCCAGTGTTTGCTCCTGCTGAATCCTTTGTTGGGGACACTCATCTCTGCGCCTGCTTGCAGGGCTGGTCCTAACCCATTGGCGGCCCTGGGCGACTGCCTTGCTCACAAATAGGGTTGCCAGATGGCTTCCAAAAAAATTCCAGACAAAAATTTGTCAAGCAAAAAAAAAGGGGGGGGGGGAGAGTCAGGGAGTAACCAGGGAAACCTGGTGGGAGGACTCATGAGGTTGGGCTGAAATGCGGTCCCGGCCTGCCCCTAAGACTGGTTCTGCCTGCTCGACAGACGGGTGCAGCAGGGAACGGCGTGGCTCTGCAGATGGGTCATGAAGCCCCTGCGGGCTGGAGAAGGATGCTCTTTCTGGGCCCCTGACAGCTCCAAGAGCAGGGCTGCAACTTGCTCTAGAAATCTTGGCGGTAGTAACTGGAGCCCCCAGCGGCAGCTGACTCTTTCTGAACACGTTGTTGCCTTGGAAACTATCCTACAAGGGGCACTGCTCCAGGCGTGCCCTGGAGGAGGCTGCAGATGCCTCAGAGGTTAGACCAGGCTGTGCCATCAGCTGGAGCTGGTGCTCTTGTTTTCTGTGTTGCTTGCCTACATAATGGTGCAGCACGCAGACCTGCTCTGTGATCCCTCGGAAACCAGCGTGAGGACGGGCACGTGGCTCCCCCGAGAGTCGGGTGCAGCTGCCTTCCCCGCTGGCCCTCCTGCAGCAATAGGAGCTGCTGCATCACAAAAACCTGGATTTATATTTATTGTAGCTGGCTTAGTGGCCTCCCCCTCCACAGGCCCTTCCTGCCTGTGGCTCCCCTTCCCCAGCTTTGCTCTTTCCCTGACCTCCACTCTGCCCCACTAACTCTCTCTCTAGCCCGTCTGCTGTCTCCCTGGCAGGGCCCGTCTCTTGCTCCTGCTCCATATTTCCCATGCGCACTGTTTCCCTGAGCCCCTTGGCTGCCTTTGCAGGCAGGCCCTGCAACAGGAGGGGACACTTGTCCTGGGGCTTGCAGCCACTGCTGCTACTATTGCGTCAGCAGCCGGAGCTCTGGGCCCTTTACACGGACACCGGAGTGCTGCACTCTGGAGCCCTGGGTGGCTCCGAGGGCTGGCGGAAGGGTGGGGAGTGGCACAGTCCAAGCAGTGTGGATGGCTGGCTGGCCCTGCCTCCTCCTGCGAGTGCAGAGCTGCCCCCCACCTTGCTCAGGGGCCCGATGAATGTGTCAGCTCCCCTTGGTGCCAGTGTCTAAATGATTGTTCTAAGGGGGCCTGTAGCACCTCGAGGCCTCTCCCTGACTGCAAATGTGGGGCACGGTGTTTGGCCAACTCAAGTGGTCTGAGAGAACCCCACGAGGCAGCAGGAGGGAGATGGAATCAAGCAATCTGCTCCTGAAGATGACAGAGAGGCTGGCAGTCAAGAATGAGGGAGGGGGTTTTGAGAGGCCGTACTGTAGCATCTGCAGGAAGGGGAGAGCTGGTAAGTAGCCAAACTCTGAAAACAAGTTCTCTTGTGTGTAGTTGCTGGTCCTGAAAAACCCACCTGTGGCTGAAAAAACCACTGTATTATAACGAGAGTCTGAATTACAAGCCCCTCTAGTGATGATCCCGTCTCTTGCCGACTGGCAAGAGTCACTCCTGCAAGTTGTAGAGGATTGTGTTTTGGTTCAGGTAGGTGCCTACTTCAAAACCCAATAATCTTCTGTGCTGAGGTGTTTGCTACATCACCTCACTTTGACAAAATATCCTGTATTTCTGTAACATGATGATGCACCAGGTGGGAGGATGGTAAATAGAGCAGTTAGTGGAATTGTGGGTTTAGCACCTTCTTCCTTCCCTAGCGGAGGAGATCTCTGATAAGCTTTGTGCCTGCTAGCTTTCAAGAAATGCATATCAAAATCTAAACTAACCTCCCCAGAATAAACGTGAAATCCACCAGCAGCTGGTGATGGGATGCTCAAAGGCATCCGAGAAATGAACACAACTTGGTCAGAACTTGGGCACAACTCCTCTAGGCCCTTGTCAAAATACCACCCGGCATCCCTAAGTTATTTTATGAGCAGGGGGCAGGTTTTTTTTTCTTTGAGCAAACACAACACAAAGAAATTTGAGAGAACCTGTAAGGATGCAAACTTTTCAGGCTGTGGAGGCTTCAGTGTGGCTTAAATGGCAGATGTCACCTCTTCTGTATGTATCATTTACCAAGTTGTGGTGTGGGTTGTGCAAAACTAAGATGACATTTGTAATCGGGGCCTTTGCTATGTCAGTCATATCAAACTCCATTCCTCTTGCCACTGAAACCGGAGTTAGAAGTCCTTTTCTACGTCATTCATGTTGGAGAGGAAAATGCTTCCTTCTGTAGCAGCTTAACTGCCTGCCCCCGCAGAGACCACAAAAATGGCTGTGTGGGGAACTAGGCAAAGGTGGGAAGAAATGGGAGTTGCTTCTGGAACAGTGGTAGAACCCAAAACTGCTCCACCATCGGTATTCCACGTTCTGGGCTGAAACAGGAGCCTTGACTGATACCTCTTCCTTCCCCTGGACACTTCAAAACTGCTGTCTGCCTGGGCAGAAAGATGTGGAGCACAGGATTAAACCAGTTTCAGCCTTAACTCAAAATGTTCTGGTTATGCTGATCCTTAAGCAGTCCTCTTCATAGATATCGTTGTGGTCTGAATTTCCTCAGGGGGAATTAACATTTAGTGAGCGCTACCTGCTGTGGTTTGCTAACCCCAGTTGGAAGTTTTATCTATGCATGAAAGGTGCGATGAAGCTTGGAGAGAGAGGCCCAAGAATGAGACTGGAGATGAAACCTAGTAGTAGGGTCCCACTAAAGTAACAGACACATGGGCGAAACGTTGCATAAAGACCAATAGTCATTCATAGCAAAGGTCAAAATGGTACAGCTGGTTGAATTCCAGTGTATGTGCTTAAACACAAGGAAATCCATAGCCAGTGTTTTCTCCTGGGGTGAGATGCTGTTTGACCTTTGAACATCTAGTCACTCTATCTTAAAGCAAGGAAATAAGAGGGTTGGTATTTTGCACCCCCATTCAATGCTGGCAGTAATTTATTTGTTGTCTCCCAGTGGAAGGCACAGTCATAGAATCATAGTGTTGACCTCTGCCCAAAGCAGGGCCAACCCCAAGTAAATCATCCCAGCCAGGGCTTTGTCCAGCCGGGACGCAGAATCTCCATCTCTAGAGATTTTAACACCTCCCTAGGTAACCCATTCCACTGCTTCGCCACCTTCCTAGTAAAACAGTTTTTCCTCATGTCCAACCAAGATCTCCCCCACTGCAGCTTCAGACGGCTGCTCCTCATTCTGCCATCTGTCCTTACTGAGAACAGCTTCTCTTCGTCCTTCTTGGAACCTCCCTTCAGGTAGTTGAAGGCTGCTATCAAATCCCCCCTCACTCTTCTCTTCTGCAGACTAAACAAGTCCTGGCTTGACAAAACCCTGGCTGGGTTGATTTAGTTGGGATTGATTCTGCTTTGGGCAGGGGGTTGGGCTTGATGGCTTTCTGAGGTCTTTCAGCCCTAGGATTCTATTATTCAAATCCCTCAGCCTCTCATTCGTCATGTGCTCCAGCCCCCTAATCATTTTTGTTGCCCTCTGGTTGACTTTCTCCAGTGTGTCCCCATCCTTTCTGTAATGGGGAGCCCAGAATTGGATACAATACTCCGGTCATTTGCCTGTTTGGGTTCATTTAATGTTACAAAACCTTATTTCAGGGAGTCAATTTTTAAGAGTTGGATTAGTCAAGGAAAAGACACTCCAATTTCTAATTTGGGTTTATTAGACAAGTGTGCTGCTTCTCCAGGTAACAAAGACCATGGGTCTGGGGGAGAAAGCACTGGGCCTTCTGTGTCTCACCCCTCAGATCTAATCCTTTCTTTGCCACTGACTTGCTGAGTGACATTTGACAAGTCCCTTCTCTCTTCTCCCTTTTCCATGTTTACCCCACTGTAAAATGGGTATAATACTTAGTCTGAGCATGGAAGGAATATATTTAAATACACTTCTGTAAAATAAATGGGTCTGAGCTTGAGAGCCTTGAGTGACATGGTGAGGATTCAGCTCTTTGCTGCTGCTTATCAACCTTTTGCTGTTTGTGGTGCAAATCGAGGAAGAGCCAAATTGGTTGTGCACACACGTGTCATGGTTTTTAGAGGTAACATTTTTGCAGCTGGGGGAACAATTCCAAAGAAAAGCTTATCACAACACAAAGGAAACAGATGGCTTTGTCAGGGGTATCTTAAGCCAATGTACTCTTCTCATACAAATGAGGGAGAAACGAGAGAGTGCAGTTTCAGTTTATCACTTATTCCCTATTTTTAAACCACTGGCTCTGACTGCTGGTGGGGGCTTTTCCAAATGTAGCTGCAGCTCAGGTCACTATTGAACATTTAGTCGCTGGGAGGTTACTGTTCATTGACTATCTAATGTCATTAAAGATTGGTGCAGTTAAGCAAGAATCCTCAGGCACCTTGAGTGAAGCCAAGTATGGAGACTGCTCACCACTCAAAGGATGAAAATGCATTGCCCAGCCTTCCTTGCGTACACAGGTTTTAGGGAACCTATGGTGTTGGAGGGGACAGCATTCAAATCCCTCCCAAATTGGGTGCAATTCTACCTGCACCCCCATGTCTTCTATTCCAACACACCCCGTCACAGTCCCTTCATGTAAGAATAAAGCCCTCTGTGGTGCTACACAAATTACTCTGAACCCTTGTGGAATTTCATAATGAATAAGTCGTCTTTTAGGTTCTTTTCGTCCCATTCTGCAGCAGGGCTAGAACTGAAATTCTATTGCTACGTAAGCACTACTTATGAGACGCACCTTCACCATTCTATGCTGAGGGCATTGGGAAATGGCTTGGGAAAATTCTCCCCCATCTCTATTTCGTGCTGTCATCTGTAGTGGTGTAAAAGTATTAAACCATTTTGTATGCTAAAGATGGAGCCTCAAACCATGCGTGAGCACTCGTTTTCTCCAGCAGGAGAAGGATGCGGCTTATAAGAAATAACAGTGCTTTATGGTTTGCTTAAATGGTGGTTTTTTAAAAGAATGTTTTTCCTGACTTGAAGCCACTGTGTTGTGCACCTCGTTCTACAATCATTCTGTCTGTGTAACCCCCTTTTCCTTCCTGCTTCCCTCTACTCGCTTACTGCATCTTGTCTTCAAATGTTTAAATTGTTCATAGTAGTGACAGTCCTATGAGATCCCAAACTTCATCTGTGGATAGAAACATATAGATGATGATTCTGCACAAGTGTCATTTAGAACAGCCAAGCTGGAGTGTAGACTGACCCCAGATTGGTCTGTTTCAAATCTTGAGCTGTGGGCAAACCTGTTAGCACGATGGGGCCTATGACACGCATGCGCTTCTGAATCCATTCTGCAGAACATTGTGAATCATGTTACCATACATCTGTAGCAGGGCTCTTTTCAAAACCAGCCTGTTTTGGTAACATCCACAAGGCATTAGCCCTGGGCCTGCCTCCTGTAAGAAGTTTCTGGAAAGTTCCATTCTCAGCATACCTAAGCCCCAGCAGGCTTTCACGTGAGCGTTTGGAGTGTGATGCGCACACCTCTACACAGTCTGAGCCCACCATCCGTTGACACACGTAGGCTTGCGACGATGAGTCTGGCGTTCGAGTGCTTCTCCCCGTCTTGCCAAGTCAGCCACTTTTCCTGGCACCTTGCTGGTTGAGGGTCCTTCGGTCAGGCTGTTGCCATAACTGCCAATCCTCAGCATGGGTCTAGCATGAGCATCTCCCCCAGCTTCCGCCAAATAACATTCTACATCATATTTGTGGTTCTCCCTTGGCCTTCTGGCTTGAGAGTTAAGGGGTTGCTTTTTTAATGTTTTCTCCACAGGAAGTCGTGAGAGGCTAGAAAGATGGTCCAGTGGTTAGGGGAGGCGTCTATTCTTGGGGAGACCAGGTTCAAGTCTTGCTCTGCCTGAATTACCTTAGACATATCAGTTGGTCTCTCCCTGCTGTATCAGTGCAATGAGGACAGTCCATGTCCCTCCCTGGGAGGGGGGGCGATTCTGAGGACAAGCCCTTTAAAGACAGATGCACTCTGATTAAATTCATAATCATAACTGTACTTGTGTGAGCCCATGGCTGTGGTATCTAAGGACAGAAAGAGCCATCAGATCATCTAGTTTGACCTCAGACTCGCCAATGGAGGGGAGGGAACAAAAGGGGCTGGTGCCCAGTGCCCAGTGATTCAAAGGGGCCTGAGACGCTGGCCGTTGCTGCTGCTGGAGCCCTCAGCTCCTTTAATTCTGTGCCGGAGCACCGCTCTGAAGGTGGGAGGCAAGAGGGGCGCATGGTGTTCTGGGCAGTGTCTAGGGCTGGCTGCCTCGGCATTGTCCCTTCCATCCGAGTAGCCACCCCAGGGCTGGATTACCCAATAGGCAGACCAAGCACGTGCTTAGGACACCAGCAAAGCAGGGGCACCAAAAAAAAAAAAAAAAAAAAAAAGAGAGATTTTACGGTATAATATTGTTTTTATTTTGAATTACATCTGGGGGGCACCATAATCTTTTCAGTGCTTAGGGCCTCTAAAGGTCTTAATCCGGCCCTGGGTACATCTACACACGCATATCTTGCCTTAAAATCTGCGGTGGCTGTTGGGCCCTTGGCCTGACCGCCTCTGTCACAGATCACTAATTATTGCCCTGCCACCCACACACCAAACATCACCACCACCGGAAAGAGACCCAAGTGGTACAGCCCTCAGGGGACTGTGTTACAGGCAGAGGACAGGAAGGATTAACACGCCTCGATGCACCACGCTCCAGCCATGGTAGGCTACAAACAGCGTGGGATGCCCAGGGGATCCTAACTAGTGGCTCGTGCCCCGTGCTGCAGTGGAAGGCAAAACAAATTGTCCAAACCCCTGTGAATCTGACCACAGGAAAGATTCCTTCCGGATCCCGAATGCCCTGCTAAACAGGCAGGATGAATTCTCAGTTACCACCTCACAGCACTAGCCCACCCCATTGGCGGTCCTATCTCCAGCTGTAGCTTACTTTGATGCATCAGAGGACAAACCCAAGAATATGTTGGACTGGCAGCAGAGGAAGAGTTTCCTTCATGACCCTCACCGATGATGGAAGCCCTGATGTGTGAGATTTTAGGTCCATAAGGTGAACTAGAAGGGACCTCCCCATGGTAGTGGAGCCCTGCCCACCACCACACAACTCTGGGAGGGTACCAAATGGGAGACTCCTACCACTGCAGCTTCTGACAATGCTGAGCTTGCCCAGTTGAATCAATGAGGATGGGATGGCCCCCTGGTGCTCGGCAGGGAAAAGGATGAATTACTTCAGGGGCTGAGCAGATGTTTAGCTGTAAAGGGAGGCTACTCTCCTGGGCTGGCTCAGGCAAGTACATTAGACAGAAAACCCAGAGAGGCATCTCTGAGGGAAGGGACTCACATTGGGTTGCTTGGCCACTTGGGCCGCCAGCACTTTTTTGGACTCTCGCATTCCAGCATACAGTCTCCCATTCGGTAGGCATGGTTTGCCCTCCTTGCTCCTCCATGCATAACTTCTACATTTGGCTCTATTAATATGCAAGCCCACCAACGGGGAGGGAGGCAAATGGGTGGTTCTCCTGGAGCCTGGCAATTTGAAAGGGCCAGGGTTGCTGATGGCCACCGTTACTGCAGCAGCGGTAGCGCCTGGAGACCCGGGCCCTTTGAATTGCTGCCGGGGCAGCATGCAGCAAACTCTGAGTGGCTCTAAGGGCTTGGGGTGGTGGTGGCTAATACAGCCCACTCCAAGCAGTGCTGAAGGCTGGTTGCCCTAGGGCCCCACCATCTTTCCCCAGAGGCCTGGCGTGGTCACTCTGACTGCTCTCCTTGTTGTATACCATCCCCTCCCCCCAGTCTGTCATCTGACAGTTTTATCAGCAGTGACTTTATATTTACTTCTAGATCATAGATGGTGTTGATCCACATCAGGCCTAACCCTGCAGAGTCCTGCTGGAAACACCACTCTTCCATGATGATTTCCCGTTAATGCTGAGCTAGGCCAATTTTTAATCCATTGAATGTGCTTCACGATTCTACCTAGGGCTAAACATAATGTCTGTCCGACTGTAAGCACTTTAGGGCAAGCGATGTGTGGTACCGGTATGCTTAGTGCCGTGCAATGCAGAAAAGTAAACATGACATTTATTGTTGGCTTTAAGGGTATGTCTACACTACAAAGTTAATTCAAACTAACAGCTCCCCCTCCTGCTTCCTCCGCACCCCCTGTCCCCTCTGCCCCATCCTCCACACTCACTCCCACCCGACGCCCCCGCACCCACAGTGCTGCAAGACAGGAGAGCCAGCAGGACCCCAAACCCTGAGCTTTCCCTTCCCTTCCAGCTCCCTCCTCCCAGGTTTCCCCCTCCCCCTTCCCACCCTCATTCCTTCCTCCCCCCAGCCCATTTATGTACAATAAAGAGAGGGTTTTTTGGCAAAATAGGTATTTTTATTTTACATTAGGAAGGGGAGTTAGGAAGGGGAAAGGAGAAGGAGGGGAGGGTGCAAGAAGGCCCCAGTTGGGCA
Source organism: Pelodiscus sinensis (assembly GCF_052426305.1). Classification (NCBI taxonomy): domain Eukaryota; kingdom Metazoa; phylum Chordata; order Testudines; family Trionychidae; genus Pelodiscus; species Pelodiscus sinensis. Next base: position 127,852,877 of record NC_143055.1, on the reverse strand, counting down.
TGCAGGGAGAGTTCAGTCCTCCTCCACCTGGAAGCTCTCCTGCAGAGCTCCCTGGATCTGGACGGCCCCCCGCTGGGCCTCCTGGATGGCGGCGGTGCGGGGCTGCGCATAGTGGCCAGCCATGTGCTCAGCCTCAGCCATCCAGGCTGGCAGGAAAGCCTCCCCCTTCCATTTGAATAAATTGTGCAGCACACATGCTGCCTCCACGGGAGGGATATTGTGCTTGGCGAGGTCGAGGCAGGTGAGGAGGCATCTAAATCAGGCTTTCAGGCGTCCAAAGGCCCCCTCGATCACGATGCGGGCCCTGTTGAGCCTGGCATTGAAGGCCTGCCGGGAGGGGGTTGAGGTGCCTGTGTACGGCTTCATCAGCCAGGGCTGTAGGGGGTAGGCTGCATCCTCCACCAGGCAGACAGGCATGTCCCGGCACGCAGCCTCTGGCACACGGAGGAGTTCCGGAACACCCTGGCGTCATGTGCCTTGCCAGACCAGCCCACATTAATGTCCGTGAATTAGCCCCGGTGGTCAGACACGGCCTGCAGGATCACGGAGAAGTACCCCTTGCGGTTAATGTACTGGGAGGCCTAGTGTTCCGGATGTTCGAATTAGTGCTGTAGTGTAGACATACCCTAAGATACTTAAGTAATAAATGCCTCCACTTCCTAAAGCCATCTTGTGTAAGGAAAGTATTAATTGGTTTTCTTCCATTATGCATTTTTTCCCTTTACTGTCTAGCTGATTGTAAAATCAGCAAAATGCTTATTAATTCCTTCTGCTGATTGTATCAGCAATAATGCACGTTCAGCAACTTGTCTCAGGGGAATGTCTGGGTAGGCACCCGTGAAGTGATGATGCTACTTCTCGGCACTGGTTTCTAAAAATAGAACTCTGCTGAGTTTACTGCAGTGTGACCCTCCCAAATAAATAGGAACCTTCTCTCCACCAGAAGCCTCAGATCAACTTTGAAGTTAAACTTGCTGTGAGAGTTTAACGACAAGCTCTAGCCAGAATGAAACCCTGCGCTGCCATTCTCCTGGTCTCTCTGCTGCTGATCGGTCACTCTGCTGATGCGGGTAAGCACTTTTGCTTCTTGATGGCATAGGTTGGGGGATGCTCACTTTTGGTGGAAGAGTAAGGAAATCATTAAAAATGGCCTTCTCTCGTTGGAGTTGCACTGTGGGATCCCATGGACAGGGGCTCCGAGTCTGGGGACTTGGGTCCTGCTTCCAGCTCTGACATCTCTTGTGTGACTTTGGGCAAGTGACTTCACCTCCCTTTCCTCTCTAACTCAGCAAACTTACAATCCACATAATCAAGGGGGTGGGGGGAAACTGCCTCTTATCTGTATGTACAGCACGTAACACAATGGGAACCAGATCTCTGCCCAGCCCTCTAGGCACTATCATAATATTAATTAAAAGTTGCACATAACGATGCAGAAAGGCTCCTAGTGGAATTTTCAGAGATCCCAATCTCCCATTGAAATCAACTTGAACACTCTGACCCTTATGTTACATGATACCTTACTCCTCCAGGTACCTCATTTGCTTTAATAAGGCTATTTGCTCAGTAAGTGTATCAGAAGCAGATCCTCAGTACCTCAATTCCCCATCAGTTAACTACCATTTCACTTACAGCAGTATTGCCAGGCCTAATGCATGGGCCAGTACAGTGCATTGAGTTCTTCCCAGTGGAAGGGGCTTTAGAAATACAAGGTGTGATCATTATTTCCATTTGCTGAGGTTAAGAACTCCATTAATAATGTACCAAGGAGTTTGCTGTCTCACTAGCGAAGGGTAAGATACTTACTCCGTTAATACCCTTGAATTATACCTAATGTAATGAAGTTTTGCTCCACAGCTATCCTAGAAGCCAATGGTTCCTATCAGAACTGCAGATGCATGAAGCACACTTCAGACTTCATACATCCGAAGAAATATGAAAGTATTGAGATCATTCCTCTTGGGGGGGCCTGCCGAACCACAGAAATTATGTAAGTAGCCTCGACTGCTTTTAACTCAGTATCAATCTCCATAGTCACCAGTGACTGGAAGAGCTTCCCGTTGGCTCTTCTAGCACACTGGTATCAATGTCTGTCTCACCAGTAGTATGCATCAGTCGGTACCCCATGCTCTCTTCCTCTTCCCTTACAACACTGAAACTTGGCAAAAGAACTTTAGTTGCTCATTGGACTCGGGATCTGAGAAGTAGTTTGGTCCATCTCATCAACGAACAATAGAAGGAACCATTCAGAATTGAAACCCTTCAAAATCCCGTTTGGTGGTTTAGTGTGCCAATTCTCACTTGCACTGAGGCCAGAAAGCACCATTAGATCATTTAGTCTGACCTATTTATCACAGGCCATTTCAGATTTCAGCCAATCACAGCTCTATTGAGAATCAGGCCCTGTGATACTTTTCAGCTCAAGTTGGTGAGCCTAGAATCTCTCGGCAAGAGGTAGAATTTTTTTAGACATGTGGAACTGTCTTTAGAATGGGGGATTCCGTTCGCATCAGAAGGAGCATTTAGGCCAGTGGGATCTGAAGGATGCCCATCTTCATGCATTTAGTTTCCCAACCTGCAACTGTTGGCCTCAGTAAATACCCTGAGCCAAGTTTTCTTATGCTATGGGATTATTCTTTGCTCACTGGTCATCTTTTCAAAGGTAATCAAGTTCCCTATTTGAAAAGCTATAGCTTATGGCTCTCTCAAAATGTAATGAGCTACTTGTTACTACTTCATCTTCCAACACTACCGGAATGGTATCACACAGGAAACAAAAGCAGAAAAGCCAGGCATAGAGAGGGCTTAAACTCTCCAACTCCTAAACTCAATGCACCAAGATGCTAATTATAAGTGTAATTAGTGTCATCCTCATAACTAAGTAGATACATTGCATAAGTGTATACCTTTACATTTAAGCTTCCATACAACTATTTAGTTGTATAACTGGTCACTTGTTGCAATTAGGATTTAATGCTAAAGTCCTAAGGTTGACTTACGCCTTGGAGAAAATTAAAGTATAAAAATCTTCTTGGTTTAACTACAGACTTGTACTGTCCTCTCTTTTCAGCTGGGCAAACTGGTTCCAGGGTAGTAAGGACAGATTCAAATCAAGCACCTGTTAAATCCTGAAAGCTTTTAATTTTGTTGGTGTTAATTTAATGTGCTTCACCGTTTTCTATTTTCTGGCTCAGTCTAGAAATGGACGAACCAAAATACCGCATGAAATTGCTCTTGTGGTCTCCTGCATGGATGCAGGAAACACTGGAAATCGTCCGAAACAGCTTAAGGTCACTGGATTTCCAGCTTAACGTTGAGACCATAGAGCTATGGATAAACTTTAGAGTGGAGATACAAATGAGCAATTAGAGTTGGTTTAGGAAAGTTTCTTGAAGAGGTGTGTGTTATGTAAGACTAATGGGTGCTAAGTCTAATTTTATCTGAGACCACGTTTGAGATGCAGGGTACTTCAGTTTACTCCCTTCTGTTTTCTAGAGAGGGAAAAAAAACAACTGTGGCAGATTACATGTGGGTTGAGTTAAAAACCTGAAACGGGGTGGTTCTTTGAACAAATAGAAGTAATTCTGCCTGACATGAGGAAGCTTTTATTTGCCCACTCCTCTCCATCTTCAGTAGCTTAAAGTCTGCCCCATAAGTTGCCCACTTGAGGGACAGCTATTGCTGCTTATTGGAGAAGAGTGAAAGGTTACACGCTGCTTGTTTTTCAGACTCAAACTAAAAAAAGGGCCCAAAGTGTGTGTGAATCCCAACGCCCCCTGGATGAAGAAAGTGTTGTCTAACCTACAGAGCCAGTAAGTCTTGTTTAAATTACTTGCCCCTAATATGACTCGATCCTCATGAATAATCTGGTATCAATGGAACTAATGCATGAGTGAGAACTACACATGCAATTAAAGTTTGCAGATGTACCCCCTGAGTTGCAGAAGTTCAGTTTAAAGAGATCTGATATGAAAGCTGCCTCACTTAAATTAATGCTTTGTTAGGCAGCTGTTCAAGTGCACAACCTGCAGTTACAGGAATATTTGAATTTTTATTTTAATCCTCTATTTTACCATGTTCATATTTCTCTGGAAAAAAAATACCTCTACCTGCCTACAAACCACTGCTTAGTCTCAGCCAGGAAAGAAATTATCCTGGAAAGTCCCAGCTGAGTGTTCCAACCACTAGACCATTTGTCTAAACCAGGAATGAAAATACCCCTTAAAATGTTAAATGATAAAAATTATATAATTTAACCAGTGAATGAGTTAACCGGGGTCCATAGCCTGCAGTGGGCGGAGACTCCTCCGGCCCAAAACTCTGTGGGCACAAGGGCCAGTCTGGCTAGCCGGGATCCCGCTGTGATGCCCTGCAAGCGGCAGGCAGCTCCAGCCCAGTTGGATGGTTACCTGGTCAGCTTCACCCAGTAAGCATGATGTTGACCTACTATCCCAGTTAACCCTTTACTTCCCTAGTCTACAGTGAGGATTAAGCTCGTTCTTTTATTATAACATTTGGGAAGCTGAAACAACAGCTTGTAAACTACAAACTAGTTCAGGCTGGACTTCTGTAGTTTGGACTTCTGTCATTCAGCAACCTCTGTGTTCTGGCATTCCCAGGGATGTTCCCGGGAAGGAGCACTTCCATGGAAAAGCTGGGCCCTGGTCTCAGCAACTCCTCCCCCAACTTTTCAAAGCTTCCGGAGTGCCACAAATAGCTCATGGAGAGAGGGGGATGTTCGGGAAGAGACAGGGTGTCTGCGGAGCTACATGGTCAGGGAGCCAGGAGCACAACCTGGCGATGGGGGCTGGGAGATCAGCCTGGCAGCCACGGGGCTAGGTGTGCTCCATGGGGCTCCACAACCACCCTGCCTCTTCCCCAAGTGCTCCCCGATGTCCCCACTTGGTCTGTCTATGCCAGGTCTTCTGCTACTACTGGAGTGGAGCCCCACAGCTGGTGGTAGCAGAGGAATCAGCATTGATCTCCTGTGGTCCGGCAGACTCCCTGGTTCCGGACCAATCAGATCCCGAGGTTGCCGGACCAGGGAGGCACAACCTGTATTTGATAGCTTAAAAACCTCGCTAGTTGTAAAGCCAAAGAGCTGTGAATTTTTCCTTTTAAAAAATTAACTTAAATCTGCTCGCACTAAAAGAAAGTTCATAAGTCAGTGTTTTAAGGGTGAGGTTTTCAACAGACTTCATGAACTTAAACTTAAGAGGGATATTTCCCTTCCTGATTTTTGAGCATTTACTTTTGTTTTTAATGCTTATGGGTTTTGTGCAATATAAAATCTAGAAGATGTAAAATGTAGTAGAGATAAAGGATAATGTGAGATTAACTCTCAATTCCTTACTCTTTAAGTATACAAAGCAATACACCAGTAATATAAACTTCCACATTTAACAACGAAAATTGTCAGGCAAAGTTTGCTGAGCAAATGTTTTCTAATCAATGAGGCCATATTAGGACAAAACCTGGTTGTTCCGCTTTCAGGTTTATCATTAACAAAGTCAATTCAGGTAAGTTACTCATACTGCGTGTCTATTATCAAATAAGAGATGTTACTCCTCTGTTCCCCCTCTTCCTCTGTACTATCATCTTGCTAAAAAAATCGCTATTTTTTCTGTTTCATGATTTCTTAAAACCAATGGATGGCCAGCAATGAAAAGTTCTGCGTGCATCACAATTGCTTGGAAGGTTTTTTTTCACATAATTAAGTCCTAATAGTCCTAAATAAGGTTTGAGACCATCAAACAAGTCACAGATTAAGTGATCTTTTTTCACAAGGTCAAGTAATGTCGCTGTAATGGTACACAGGCTTTCTCTGCATTTACTTTTCTTTTTCTCCCCCCTTACAGAAGGGAACAAAGAGCTTTTCCGCAAAATGAATAGAAGCTTATACAACTTTTGAAGGAAAAACGATGGACACAAACCTGATACTTTCCTGATTTTGCTCTTGCTTCCTCTTATCTGGCTCGCAGATTTATTCTTTCTGAATGAGCAGTAAGTTCTGTTAGCTGCTGCTCCCCGTTCACATCTTTCAGAAAAGCTCAAGTGATGTTTACATTAGTCAGGTTTCTTCTTCAGTATTTCAGTGTGCTGCCTCATGCATCATGAGTCATGGAAGAGAAATAACAAATCAAACCAAGAATTATAGCATATGAGTTTCTTGTTATAATACTGAGTAAAGATGCATTTATTTGATGTTATAAGGAGAATTTGTTAAGTGAGTCATTATACTATCATCCTGTATTTGATTCTTCAGTGTCTTTCCTATGTTACATATTCAAAACTTCCGAAATAGGCTTGTTCTTTGCTTGCTATAAACTTTATACCACAGTATATCTTAAAGGGCCCATTCCACCATTGTTGGAATAAATGTGAAGTACTTTCAGAGCAAAGTATTCTTTGAGCAGATTGTAGTTTTATATCTTTTATAATGTACTTTTTCTGTGCGTAATTCAATAAAAGCTCACATTTTGCAATAATTGTGTCCTCCTTTTTAATCTAGTTCTGGCAACTCTCTATAGTTTTGGCAAAGCCATTTGCAATTTCCTTCAAGGGTATAATGTTGCATGCTGTTAGAACAAAGCATTTGACTACTTCTGAATGATTTCACTCGCGTCCGGAAAGCCTTGTCTTACAGATGGGGAAATGGAGGCATGCAATTGTGACTTATCAAAGGTTTCTAAGGAGTAATAGCAAATTTGGGATCAGATTTGAAGGTTTTTAGTATATAGGAATAGGAAAGTATCCCTGTATTACTTTGTGATTCTTCTGATATGAAATGGGAACACTAATTGGATGTGTAATGAAAGTTCCTATGACAAAGCTTTATTGCCTCTGCTTCTAGATCTTACTTCTAAACAATTTGAACATAGTTACAGTCTTCATATTAAGCATGATTATTTGGGACCCGTTTGGGTCAAATGCACAGACACAAGGGTCTTACTACCCTAGCTTTGGCTTTCAACACAAGGGCATCATTTTTTTAGTAAGAGATTGGGCCTCTCTGGTCCAGTACCCTTGGGAACTGACTGGTCCCAGATGAGGGATTATCTGGACCAAGGGAGATCATTTCTGGTCCTCCTGCTCAGGCCCAGCCAAAGAGTTTGCAGGGCCCAAGATGACATGTTGTGGTTGGCTGCACTGCGTGGCTGGACAGCTCCTAGCCAGAGCAGCAAGTGAGCAGCCGGGCGGGCAGGTGCTGGGCAGCATGGGCCCTGAAGGCCCAAGGCAACTGCCTTGCTCGCCTTGCCCTAAGGCCAGGCTTGCCCCTGCTTCCAGTCCCTCTGCCCTTCTCCCTCCCACAGGCTTTTTGGCTCTCCCCCTGCAGCCCAGCTGAGCTGTGCACCAAGCTTTGGTTCCCAGCTCCCATTTCCCCCTCCCCCCCACCCCAGTGCACGGGGACTCTCTGATCCTGGAACATCCATGGTCCTTCCGGACCACAGATGCTGCTGGACTAGAGAGTTCTGGTTTATAGAGGTTTAACGTAATATATGCCATCATGTGCCAACAATGCCCCACTGCTATATACATCAGCCAAACTGGACAGTCCCTACGTAAAAGAATCAATGGACACAAATCAGATATTAGGAATGGCAACATACAAAAACCTGTAGGGGAACACTTCAATCTCCCTGGACACACAATTGCAGCTCTAAAGGTAGCCATCCTGCAGCAAAAAAAGTTCAGGACCAGACTTCAAAGAGAAACTGCTGAGCTACAGTTCATCTTCAAGTTTGACACAATCAACTCAGGATTAAACAAAGACTGTGAATGGCTCGCTAACTACAAAAGCAGCTTCTCCTCTCTTGGTATTCACACCTCCAGATCAGCTACTAAAAGTGGGCCTCATCCTCCCTGATTGGATCCACCTCGTCATCTCCAGCCTGATTCTGGCCTGCATATTTATACCTGCCTCTGGAAATTTGCACTACATGTATCTGATGAAGTGGGTCTTTGCCCACGAAAGCTTATGCTCCAACACTTCAGTTAGTCTATAAGGTGCCACAGGACTCCTTGCCGGTTTATAGAGGTGCAGTCATATTACACTTCAGCCGTTTTCAGCCTAACTACTTATTGCATATGTAACCCATGCACTTAATAGGGAGCTATCCCTTACCTTAAGAAGGGTCTTTAAGAGACCGCTGTGGGGGTAGGTAGGAGTGAGTTGAGTGTTACTGTTGCTGGGCAGATTTAGCACTCCATCCAAAAGCTTCTGGAGGTGGGTCCAATAGTTGGGGTCAGACTTCATGAGTAAGCAGGCAGGGCAGATCCTTTTCTAAGGATGAGCTGGAGGAAGCTAAGCCAGAAGCAGAGAACTGGCTGCTGTTCCTCACTCTGCAGCACTTAGCAGCAGGTAGTGGTGTTGTTAACCTTCTACTGGGGATCACAGGCAATGCTACTTAGAGCTAGGAGAACCTGGGAGGGGAAATAACATCTCTGTTAATTGTCTGCTTTAAATGCTGTTTTGATTTTAGTTAGACTGTTCTAGTTCACTTTCTCAGTCCATGTGATTTTTCCAGCTCTTCTGTAAATGTAGCAATGGGGAAAAGAGTCATTTCTATTTTGTTCTCAGGTTTTTTTTTTTTAATTTTCTTGTAATAGGGTTTCTTTAAGTCTGTTCATCTGTGCGCTAACTGACTAGTTAAATCAGTGAGCTGGCTGCCTAGCAGTGACCATAGCAGAGGAAGAATCTGCCTGGACTCCAGCCGAGGATTCCCTACAAGCAAGTGTAGAGAGAGAGAGACTTCAGACTCAGCATATGGTGCAGAGTTGATATCAGAGGCACAAACTGAGACTTTGGTGAACTAAATCTAAGCTCTTGGAACCTCTCAGGCTTTCCCTACTATGTTTGTGTGGACTGAACTGTTCACAGTTCACTTCTAGTTTTCTCTTTACTTATGTTTAGTGTAATTATAGACATTATTTGTGGATTGTAAAATAGTTGTTCTGTTGTAAGAATTAGAATATTTATTTCTTCATAAAATTTTATAAAGTTATTTAATTTAAATTCATTATGTTAGTTTCTTTTGGAACTTGAATGTAGGGAGGGTAACACTTGGCAATCCTTGCTGAAAGTCCTAACAGACTAAACTCTGGGTCTCCAGTACCGCAGTGGAAGTGGGGATTTCTTTAGACACTGGAGAAGGGCGGTGATATCTGGCCCACTCTCGGTTACACATACAACTAAGTCTTTAACAAACACACTCCCACTGGGGATAATGATTTTCACTGCAACAAAAGTCCCAGTGTCTGCTAATAAGGAATCCAACGCTGCCAAGCTATAGGTATCACACAAATAACTGCCATGTGCAGTTTCCTCTGAGCGTGTTTTTGCAATGACACCACCTTTAACAATACTTGGCATGAATTCTTGCAAGTTTAGTGACAAACATAATGCCACAGCTGCCTTTGCCTCGCTACTCTTGCAGCTCAGTGATCATTACCTAAATACAGTGGCATGAAGCAAAGTGAAGGTATTCAAGCAGCTTGAAGACTAAGTGCCTAGGGTGCAGGGCTGAGGAGATGATCTTTATATTCTATATTTATACAGCATCTAGCATAATGTGGTCCTGGTTCATAGCTAGGGCTCTTAACGGCTATTATAGTACAAATAAATAACCACTGAGCAGTGCAAGTGTGACTTGTAAAATGAACTGTGCACCTAAAGCACATATAGTAAGAGCCCAGGGTAGACGAGGCTTGTAGCAAAAATCCTGAATCTAGAATCATAGAATCATAGAGCTGGAAGAGACCTCAGGAGGTCATTGAGTCCAGCCCCCTGCCCAAAGCAGGACCAACCCCAACTAAATCACCCACTTAAAAACCTCGAGGGAAGGAGATTTCACCACCTCCCTAGGTAACCCATTCCAGTGCTTCACCACACTCCTAGTGAAATAGTTTTTCCAAATATCCAACCTGGACTCTCTTCGCCCCCTTCTCCCCCGTAACCTGAGACCATTGCTTCTTGTTCTGCCATCTGTCACTACTGAGAACAGCCTCTCGCCATCCTCTTTGGAACCTCCCTTCAGGCAGTTGAAGGCAGCTATCCAATCCCCCCTCACTCTTCTGCCTACTAAATAAGCCCAAATCCCTCAGCCTCTCCTCATAGGTCAAGTGCTCCAGCCCCCTAATCATTTTGATTGCCCTCTTCGGTACCAGTTTACTTAAGCTCCAAAGTAAATTGGTACCAACTCCAACCTGTGTGGCTGAGAGGAAGGGTGCATGGATCCTTACCAGAGAGCTTAGAACAATAAATCGGTGCTGATATTGTTTGGGAAAAGCTACTTTGCTTAATGTGCTCTACAAGCCTGTATACACATAATCCAATTCTGAGATGTTTCTTTCCTGACGTGACTTTTTTGGGGTCACATTGCTCTGTTAAGACAGAGGATATAGTAAAAAAACCTATATTTATGTAGGTGCGAGGCCAACTAATGGAAATTTTAAATGTCAGCATTTCGCTGATGAGCATTTTGGCAGAAACAGACGAGTTATATGGGTTAATAATAACCACCCACTCTGCAGCAGAGATGTTGTGGGCCAGGACCAGGCCATAAAGCATTTCCACCCATGATCCATAATCTGACACCTCTTAACTCCCTCCCCATTTTCCATTGTCTCTTTATTAGTGACTAGAGGACATGAAGTACTTTAGCCAATCCTTGCATTATAAAAAATGGGAGTACTCAGTGGATTACCAGAGAATCATGGAACACTAGAACTGGAAGAGACCTTGAGAGATTATTGAGTCCAGTCTGCTGCCCTCACGGCAGGACCAAGCATTGTCTAGATCAGTGTTTCTCAACCAGAGGTATGAGTACCCTTAGGGGTACTCGAGAGAAGTCTGGGGGGGTACGTCAACACAACTGAAATTTGGAGAGAACTTAATTTTTGTTTTAAGTTTTACAGTGCTTTATTATTGTACTACTTACACCCCAAAATGTAATCGCCCACCCGGCTACGATTAAGTTGTTTAAACAAATGTGTTGCAATGGTAGAAAAAAAATGAGTGTCAGAAATCTGTAGGTTCTGGGGGTACTTAACTTTTTTTTTTCTTTTTTTTTTTAAAGGGATATTTTATATATATAAAAAAAAGGTTGAGAAACACTGGGCTAGATCATCCCTGATAGATGTCTATCCAGCCTGCTTTTAAATATCTCCAGTGATAGATTCCGTGACCTCCCTAGGCAATTTATTCCAGGGTTTAATCACCCTGACAGTTAGGAAGTTTTTCCGAATGTCCAACCTAAACCTCCCTTACTGCAATTTCAGCCTTATCCTCAGAGGCCAAGGAGAACAATTTTTCTCCCTCCTTCTTGTAACACCCTTTTAGATACTAGAAAACTGCTATTCTGTCTCGTCTCAATCTTCTCTTTTCTAAACTAAACAAGTCCAGTTCTTTCAGTCTTCCCTCCATAGGTCAAGTTTTCTAGATCATTAATCATTTAATCTTTGCCTTGATGGCTTTTCTGGACACACAGATACACAACTTGAAAGTTGCCATCCTCAATTAAAACAACTTCAAACCAGGCTGTAACGTGAAACTCCTGAGCTGGAATTCATATGCAAATTTGACACCATTGGAATAGGTCTGAATAGAGACTGGGAATGGCTCCCTCGTTGCTATAAGTAATTTTTCACGTTAGGTATTCTCACCTTCTTATCCACATCCATTCCGATTGAATTAGTGCTGATGTAACATTCCTTGCTCTGTACCCCTACTCAGTTTTTTTCCTTCACTTCATGCAGCCGATGAAGTAAGTTGCAACTCACAAAAGCTTTTATGCCATAATAACATTTTGTTAGTCTTTAGGAGCCACTAGATTAAAATTTGCTGAATCAGACTGCTACCTCTGAAACCTGTTTTCTGTCTGTCTCACACTGCCACCCATTGGTCAGCTTTCACATAAGCAGGGGACCAGAACAAGGTGACGGCATGCAATGTAAGGAGCTCCACAGAGAGACTGTTCCTAACTTAAACAAAAAGCAGGACTATGTAGCACTTTAAAGACTAACAAGATGGTTTATTAGGTGATGAGCTTTTGTGGGTCAGTCCCACTTTCAATTTGATCTGAGGAAGTGAGTCTGACCCACAAAAGCTCATCACCTAATAAACCATCTTGTTAGTCTTTAAAGTGCTACATAGTCCTGTTTTTTGTTTCAGCTAGACCAGACTAACAGGGCTACATATCTATTACTGTTCCTAACTTGCACTCTTGAAGCACAGGGAGTCCGAATTTTGTTTATTTACAAAATGATTAACAGGTGATTAAGATAAGTCAGGGCTGGTAAGATATTTCCAAAAGTTAAAGGGTCTGTTCCAAGCTGGGTGAACTGCAAAAAGTAAGTAAATGCAAGTAATCGTTACCACTTCTAGAATAAAACAATTGAGACAACTTTGTAGATTTTTTTTTCTACAGTTATTAATCTTTCTTTAAGCAAATAACAGATTTTGTTTTTTAGGCAAAGGAAATACAGTAGGTCTAATCTCCCTGGATGTCAGTAAGGCATTTGATACAGTTCCATATGAGAAATTATTAGTTACATTGGAGAAGAGGGGGATAAATGTGAAAACTAAAAGATGGATGAGGACCTGGTAAAAGGGAAGACTACAACTGATGAATTACTGAAAGGTGAATTGTCATTCTAGAGGTAAGCATAGCTGAGTAAGAATATACAATACAATTTCAAACCTAACCAGCTGTAAGGTGACTTTGCCACCAGGTGCCAGAATATATTAATATTAGAGCTGACTGAGTCTAAATATTTTTTTTCTTGATACAGGAATTGGATACACTGCTCCTGCCAGATATTTCTGTTAACTACAGGAACACTAAGGCTATGTCTACATTGGCAGCTTCTTGCACAAGAACAGCCGTTCTTGCGCAAAAACTTGCCTGCTGTCTACACTGCACACGTGTTCTTGCGCAAGTAAATTTACAGTATAACGTTGTAAAACAGGGCTTCTTTCGGAAGAGTTATTCCTCTTCCCATGAGGAATAAGCCCTCTTGCGCAAGAGCTCTTCCACAAGAGGGCAGTATAGAAACATTAATTTCTTGCGCAAGAAGCTCCTATGGTTAAAATGGCCATCAGAGCTTTCTTGCGCAAGAGAGCGTCCACACTACCATGGATACTTTTGTGCAAAAGCACATCTCTTGTGCAAAAGTGTAGACACGCTCTTGTGGAAGACTTTTTGCGCAAGAACTCTTCTGCAAAACAGTTCTTTGGCAAGAAGCTGCCAGTGTAGACGTAGCCTAAGATTTCAGTTGCCTAAGATGCCCCTGGAATCATAGTTAAAATTGTCATCCCCCACCCCCCAGTGTGAAATGGCACCATGAGGACAGACAGGGAATTTGTCTTCATCCCCCTTGGCCTGACTGGAGTTCCCCCCTCCCCCCAGTAATAGAAGTCCAACCATGCCTGTGACTAAAATCCCCTCTCAGACAAGCACCACTGGGCACTTGGCATCCATGTGGGGAGGCAGAAGGAAGGGCACTGCCAAACAAGCTATCAGTGGCTCTGACTGGTATGCAGGAGATGATATTCCTGCTGTAAAGAGTAATAACTGACTAGGTTGCTGTTGGCGTTGGGCTCTATGTCATTGAAGCTTATGCTTTTGTCTGAAATCATATCTTGGTTGGGGACGGTATTGGTCCCTGGGCCTCTGGTAGATGTACCTGTTCCTTTTGTTGGGACGGGGAGGAAGGGGAGATGTACGTGCCCAAAGTCCTCAGTGTTATACGTGAATCCTTCATAGAATGAAGGACCTCATCTGTTTTTGCAGAAAAAAGGGTGGTTTTGTCAAAGGGGAGGTCTTTGACTTTTTGTTGATGGTCCCTGGGTACCCCTGAAGCTTGGAGCCACGAGGCCCTGCACATCACAATGGCAGATGCTGTTACCCTGGCTGCCATATCAGCCACGTCCATGGCAGATCGTAACACAGTGTTGGAGGTGGTGTGTCACTCCTGCCTAACATTAAGAAGTATTGGCCTCTTCTGCTTGGGCAAGAATTGAAGATCCTGGAGTTCTGAATAATTCAAATAGTCTTAATCAGCTGGCATGGCTGTGTAATTTGCTGCCCTTAGAAGTAAAGTCGCAGAGTAGTAGACTTTCCTTCCCATAATGTCGAGTCATTTGTGATCTTTGTCTTGGGGGTGGATCTCACGTTTGGCTGCTTTGACTTACAGCTGATGCAGTCCACCACTAGAGAGTTAGGCGGAGGGTGTGTAAAAAGAAAGTCCATACCTGTGAGGGTAATGAAATATTTATGTTCTGCCCTCTTATTAGCGGGAGTAATGGAAGCCAGGGTTTGCCATATGTTATTGGCAGGGTCCATGATGGCTTCATCCATAGGCAGGGCAATTCTGGAGGATGTGGGAGGTTGTAATGTGTGCGAGAGTCTGTATTGCTTTTCCTGTACCTCATGTAGGTCTCATTCTTGTGCCAGGGCCACCCTCTTAAAAAGTTCCTGAAATTGTTTGGTGGGATGATAGGGATGATGACCTTGTCTGGTGAAGAGCAGGAGTGATGTGGAAGGGACCTATCCTGCCCTTCTGATAGGAAGTCCTTCAGCTCTGATTGTACAGCTTGTGGCGAGTTTGGTGCTGTGCCTGATGGTGTAGGGGCCTGATGGGACTGCAGTGGTAGTTGAGGGAGTGGAGTGTTGGGCCCTCAGAAGCGACCACGACTCCCAGGGATGCCATTGGCCAGGGTAAGGGGGTGGTGGATAAGGTCAGTGTTGTGAATACTATGGAGGTTGTGGAGGAGGGATAAGATGATCTAAAGCAGTGTTTCTCAACCTTTTTTTGCTCATGGCCCCCTTCTGAGCCTCATTTACCTCTGTGACCCCCCTCATAGCCGCCGTTAGTTGGGAAAAAAAAGGTACATAATTTACCATATTCACTCTTTATTTATATTATACATATTCTAATAATCAGTACATTATTTCTAAGTAGCAAAGAAAATTCTTAAAGACATAAAATGTATAGTAGCAGCATAAGGCCTGATAACAAAATATATTCTGATAATTGGCACTTTATTCAGTGTGATCCTTGTGGCTGATGCAAATTTGCAAGTTTTTCAATATTTGGCTGCAGTGTTGTAAGTGACAAACGAAGATCACCTCTATTCGCAATATCAAGTCGGTTACGAGCTTTTGATAGTAGGTAAACCACCCGACTAAAGCCAGATTCAACAAGATAAGTGTTAAAAGTGATAAAATACAACTTTGCTTTCTCCCAGAGCAGTGGAAACTTCCTAGCCATTTCACTGCTTATCCATAAATTATGTTTGCCATATTTGAATCTAGCTTGAGCTGTTATATCACTCTGTAGCTCCTTTCTTGTAATGTAATGTCAACATCAACCGCATTTACCCCAAATGGATCCACCACCCAATCTGGAATGTTCATCTCTAGCAAGTCACTGAACCGAACTTGCATATCACTGTACAAATTCTTCAAATGCTCAACATAAACAGATCATCATCTTGCAGTTCGATGTCCACAGTGGCCAGTGACAGAAACTGCATCAACTCACGATGTCCAATATTAACGCAGAACAGCTTAAGTTTTCCAAGTAATGACCTCTTTGCAAGATATAAGATTACAATTTTTTTCTTGTAACTGCTCATTCAACAAATTCAGCTTTTCAAATACATCGGGTAGGTAAAATATATCACACTTGGCAGCAACGATCTGTTCTCCAAACTGCTTACCACTCAGAAATGACACAATACTGTCCCAAAGTGCAACAAAGCGACGAAGACAATTACCTTTTGATAGCCATTGGACCTGTGTATGCATGAGTAGGCGCTCACACTCTTCTTCATTTTCCTCACAAAGTTGTTGGAAAAGACAATCTTGAAGTGCATTTGATTTGATAAGGTTGACAGCCTTTATTACAATGGCAAGGGCATTATGCAGACGTCTTCCCAAATTTTTTGCAACCAAATGTTGACGGTGGACCATGCAATGTATGCAAAAAAATTTCAGACACTGCATTTTTTAAATGAGCAATGAATCCTCTGTATCTACCTACCATAAAACCAGCACCATCAGTTGCACAAGCCATTATATTTTAAGTGGAATATTGTTTTCCTTGAAATAAGTCTCATCTTGTTCAAAAATTGTTTTACCTTTGATGTCTGTCGTAAGCTTTCAGGCAAAAAGCATTTCCTCACTGAGCTGATTATCATCCAAAAACCTAACAAATGTCATCAGAAGGGCTTCATTATCATGTAGAGTGGATTCATCAATTTGATTGCGATTGACCAGTTGGTGACCACAGGTGTATAATATACTTGATCCAAAAAAATAAGATTACTAAACCACATAAATAACGCTGCTGAAATTAGCACAGAGAATGAGATGTGAGGATTATGACAAATTCATCATACACCTGGCAGTTAAGTTTGGGTGGTCCCCTCAGAAACTTACTGTGGCCCCCTAATGTTCCGTTTTTTCCATGTGGCCCCCTAGAAGTAAGGCGTGGGCCCCTGGGGAGCCATATGGCCCACGCTGAGAACCACTGGTCTAAAGGAGTGGGGCTCCCAAGGAGGTTGCCTCTGGGTGGGGCTAGAGTGTTGAGATGAGAAGCAGCTGTGTGTCTCAGTGCAGACTTTGCTCGGTGAGATGGATTGAGCTGGTGACCTCGGAGAATAGACAGAGTGCACCAAGGAGCATGGAGAGAGAGAGAGAGGTGCCGACAAGGCACAGGGTAGGGAACGAGTGTGGTGCCATGCGTGTTCTGGTGGCAGTGCTAGTGCCGAATGCCCTGTACTTGGTGCTGCCATTATCGCCAGAGACTGTGCCCTTGGGGGAGGCATGTCAGTACAGGGCTTCTTGGGTGCCATCTGCGGTGCCGTCTTTGGTACGGACTTATGGTGGGAGGGTGCTGTTGTTGCCGAGGACTTTTTTGGGGGTTCAGAATAAGCCATTTTTTGTGGCACCGATGGTTTAGGTGGTACTGGGCCTGTCACCTACCCTGTCTATCTGAGCTCGGTGCCAAAGGTAGTGATCTTGCTGGGGAAACCCGGGGTTTCTCTTTAGGTTTGCCAGTTGAGGTAGAGGGATGATTTTTGTCTGTACCCTTTGAATTGTCTGTCACTTTAGCCCTAGCAGGTGAATTGTTGCACAGAGGCTGGAGGGATTTTTCATATAAGTAAGTATTTTTCAGCTTGTAGGAGCCGAGATTTGAGCAGTGCGCCTCTCCCAGGCATTTTATGCAAGAGGCGTGTCCATCGGAGGCAGGCATAGCATCTTAACAAGATTTACAACATTTGAAGCCTGGGGAAGCAGGCATGGAGAAAACCAATTGGGGTGATAAACTATGAAGAAAAAAAAATATTTTTTTAGAGTATCGGGTAGGTAAAAGTTAAAAGCATGGATAGGAGAAGAAAACCGAGGCGAACTAAGCTGTATTGTTGTTGTTTTTCTAGGCTAAAAGGGCAAGTTGACGGAGCTCCGTCTGCCACTGAGGATAGCAGAGAAGGAAGTGCGCCTAATGGACACCAATGGCACAAAGGGGCACCACGGCACATGTGTGGCGCAGTACCACTAGAAAAATCTTGGTGGCCGCGTGAGGATGCACCAGTACCCAGAGTGGAACACCCATGGGGACATCACTCGAAGAAGAATAAAATTTGTTTTGCCACATTACAGCTTCCAAAACCACAACACAAATGCAATTTCTTCCATTAAAATACATCTTGGTGGTGAAATTATCCATTTCATTCCAGAAACATGTAGCTAATTCTCTGCTTTGGAGGGAGCATGGTTTCTCCAAGACAGGAAGTGGGGACACAATATGAGATCCTATCTCTTTACTTACTAAAACTTTAGAACAAGGAAATATAGGAGATATATACTTTACTAAAGGATTTGACTTACTACAATCTTAAATATGATTATATATTACCTTACATTACTACATTACTAAACCTAAAATACAAATATAAAAAAGAATAAAACTTTCAATCCTAACACAGTTACTATAACAGGGGTGGGCAAAAGAGCTTCCATGGGATGGATCACTCTCCATGCTGAAGTGATCACTATGATAAGGGCCACCTTAAAAGATAGCTGTTTAAGTGAGCACGTGGCTAGCGGCTCGAACGGGGGGACATAAGCTTGGTAAGTACTAGATTAAGGTCCCACTGAGGCACTGGTGCCCTCACACGTGGAAACAACCTGTCCAGTCCCTTAAGGAACCTTTTAACCACGTGGTTTGTGAAAAGGGATCTACCATTAAACCTGAAGTGAAAAGCCAACATTGCCTCAAATGGACCCTGATTGATGAGGTAGATAGGCCTGTCTGCTATAGCTCAAAGAGATAGTCGAGGATTACTGGGATCGGGGCAGAACAGGGGTCCAGCATCCTACTCTCTCCACCCATAGGGAAAACCTTTTCCATTTGGCCACATAGGATGATCTAGTAGCAGACTTTCTGCTCTTGAGCAGAACCAACCTCACGACCTCAGAGCAAGCTAGTTCTGGTTCAGTTAACCATGGCTAAGCCAAGCTGTGAGGTGAAGGGCCTGACGTTTCAGTGCTACAGGAGACCCCCCCTCCCCAGACCTGAGTGATCCTGTCCACGCTGGACGAGAGCAGTTGTGGCTCGTCCTGAATCATTTCAAGAAGGATGGGATACCAGTACTGTCTGGGCCAGTCCAGGGCTATCAGAATGACTTGTGCCCTGAACTGCTTGGCTCTGGCCAGAACTCTGGGAACTATGAGAAATGGGGGCATGCATACAGAAGACCCAATCACTGACCAGAGCATACCCTCTGGACCCCATTCCCTGACCCAGGAACGAGAAGTAATGGGGACACCTCTTGTTCGCTTCTGTGGCAAACAAGTCCACTTGGGGCAACCCCATCTCTGGAAAAGAGTTTGGAGGAGATTCTCCTTTAGGCACCATTCATGCGCCCTGAAAGAGCGACTTAGTGTGTCCGCTAGTATATTCTTGTGACCCGGTAGATACGCTGCCTAGAGGTGAATGTTGTGGGCTATACAGAACTCCCAAAGGAGTATGGCTTCTCAACATAGGGGAGAGGAGTGAGCCCCATCCTGTCTGTTTATATAAAACATGGCTGCCATGTTGTCCAACAGCACTGACACTGTTTTCCCCAAGAGCTGGCCTAGAAAGACCTTGCACTCCCTCCTGACAGCTCTCAACTCCCTGACGTTTGTGTGTAAGTGCTTCTCCTGAGGAGTCCATAGCTCCTGCATGCTGTGGTGCGCCCTGTGTGTGCCCCACCCCTTGTCCGAGGCTTCGGTTGTCAGTCTGACTGAGAGTACTTCACTCAGGAAGGGAACTCCTCTGCACACTATTTCCTATTGAGTCCACCACTGCGAAGAGTTCACAACCTCCTGAGGCAGTGACAGGATGGAGTCCCAGTGTGCTTGTGCCTGATTGAACAATCTTGCCAAACAGGCTTGTAGTGGTCTCAGTGTCAACCTGGCACAATGAACCACATGAGTGCAAGCTGCCATGTGGCCTAGCAGCCTCATGCAACTTCTTTCCATTGTAGACCTTGCACCATGGTTGCTATAGCCCAGAATCTGGACATGGGGAGGTATGCCCTTCCCCTCCTGACATCTAGGTAGACCCCCACAAACTCTGTATCCTGAGAGGGAGTCAGCATAGATTTTTCCTCATTTATCAGGAGACCTAACTCCCCAAAGAGAGATTTCGTGAAGGCTATATGGCGTCTTTCTCTCTTGGTCCTCGGCTTGAACCCCCTACAGATTTTACAAATCTGCATGGAGTATGTCTCCCCTAAGCACCTTAGGCAGGAGTCGTGGGGGTCGCCAACGGGCATAGGCTTAAGGCAGGACGCTCACTGCCTAAAGCCGTGGGGCCCTGGCATCCCCTCCCTGGCTGGGATGAGGAGTAGGGGATAACAGTCCCTCTTATAACCAACTTGTAGCCAAACTATTTACACTATAAACTAAAAACTACCAGAAACGTAACTAATTACACAAAGCTAGGGTTTTAGACTGACTGTCTAGAGCGCTCCAGCTACCATCATGAAGCAACTGAGAGGGTGAGGAGCCAGCAGGGGTTGGCCGGTGCCACTCCAGGGGCCCCCCCATACTGGTCCTATGGATATTGCTGGGGAAAAAGGCTCCAGAACTCTGTGCACACGACGCGCGCACACCTGATTGGAATGGACATGAGCAAGCACTTGAAGAAGAACTTCCTATCATCTGAGGCCAAGAACAATTTTCCTCCCTCCTCCTCCTAACAGCCTTTTAGGTATTTGAAAACCGCTATCATGTCCCCTCTCAGTCTTCTCTTTGCCAAACTAAACAAGCCCAGTTCTTTCAGTCTTCCTTCATAGGTTATGTTTTCTAGACCTTTAACCATTTTAAAAAAATCACTTTTAACAAGTGGCAGAAGCAAAAATCAGGAAGTAGTGCCACTGCCGTAACTAGATTTCCACTGAAAAGAGGGGTCCCTTTTCTGACAGGTTTTGCTGCTCCAAATGTCCTTTCTGCCCACAGGGCCCTACATCGCCTTGGCTTGCTGAGAGTTAGCCATTGCAGTTGCCTGAAGGTTTCTTTTGCTATGTGATCCAGCAGAGGCATGTATGCCGTTGCCACTGCCTCCCTGTAGTATCCCTTTCAAAAAGAATCTACATTTTGCCATCAGTGTTCGACTGACCTTTGTCTGTACCATGCATCCCATGTACCGCTCCTGCAGTCCTAGAGCATGTTTGCCTAGCTGAACGAGGGGGGTGGGGGTGAGGAGATCACTAACGGCAATGAACTGCTGAGAAGTTCGGAGGAAGAACAATCGCTTACCAGTTCAAGTCTGAACAAAGCAACAGAGGAAGCAATTGTGTCCCTGTTCCACTTTAACGAGAAGTGTTGTGTCCGGCGCTGGGCCTCGTGAAGCACAGCTGCTGTTCTGACATCTCTCCTCTTCTCCCCGCACCCCTGGTACATAGACTTTGGCTTTGAGAAAAAGCAAGGTACATTCCATTGTTTCACCAAAAGGGTTATATCCAGCTCCCAAGTGCCAGGAGAGGCAGCTACTTCATTCATGAAGGAGAACACAGTCATAGTACCTGAAAAGGCCAGTCTGCTTTTGCTGCAACATCCAGTCATAGTGCTGAGACCACATGGGGTATGTTGGATGGCAAAGTAAATCAGTTGTCCTGCACGACATGCACAGTTGAGCATCAAAAGCAGAGCTAGCAGTAGACTCTACTGAATCACTACACATGTGTACATCAGGTTACCACCCTCTGATGCTACTTAGGTGCTGCTCATCTCCTTGTGCCTTGTGGTTTGATTAGATCATCTCTATCCATCATGCTGTCATTTTAGACCCTTTCCTGAACCTGAGTCTGTATCTGTGAGGAGTGGGTTTTATGCAGAGCTGGGTGAAAAGCTTATGCTCAGCCTTAGGCTTTGGTTGGTTTTTTTGGGAGGCCAGGTGACTTTCTGAAAACCAGGCCCTGGTATTGGGTTGAGATTCCTGGAGGAAGAGATTGACCTGGCTGCTGTTTGAGCATCTCATGTCAGAACAGATGTACGTGTGTAAGGAAAGCAAGCTGTAACTAGAATGTACCAAGCCTCCACATCACAGTCCCTCCACTCGGAAACCTACGTGCAATGGCCAGACTATCTACCACTGCTTGGCAGAGGGGTGACAATAGTCTCAAAAAAAAGGAGCAACCCTGCCTTCTCTGAACTGTGCTTGCAGGGAGTCTGGAATGCTGACCTAAATGTTTTGCCCCAAAGAGAGCTAGCCGTAAATTTCCCACTTTGGTTTGGGCTTTCTGTGCTTCATGTTTTTGCATCTCTCTGCCTTCAGCTGGGCGCAAAAACAGAAGTAACAAAATAGACTGAGACAATCTGTTCTGGGAGAGAGTGTGGGTGTGTCAGCAGAAATCAGCCATTGCTGGAAATCCCAGAAAGAAACCACAGGCCAAATGACTGGAATAAGCTTCCAGATTTGTAGATATTAATCTACATATCAGACTTCTTCGGACTTCTTGAGGCTTGGTAGCTATGGCTTGCCAGCTACTATCGAGATTGCCAAATCAGGTACCACGGTGTAGTTGTTATAGCTATGGGAAGAAAGAGACAAAGGAAGTGGAGAAAATGATATCCCTGAATGAAGACAGCTGCCTCCTGCATGAACCTGCCTTGATCAAGAATTTGCAAAGAGGGGGATGGAAATTTCTGGTTAGATGGCTGGGGCAACCACATATGGGGAAGCCAAAAAGAAAAAACAAACACACACACACCCAAACTCAACCTTTTTTTTTTTTAAAGGGAAACTTGGACTTTTTTGCCTTTGAATTTTATAGGATGAAGGCCATCACAGCATTGGTGTCATAAGTAGCCCTTCCTGGCTGTTTATTGTAGCCTGCAAAGTCCTTAATCTTAATAAAACAGTTATGCACCTTCTCATGCTTTTTGTTCTTCGAGAGAGGTTGCTCACATCCATTCTGATCAGGTCTGTGTCTGCGCCATGCACACGGATATTGGGAACTTTTGCCCTTACGGTGCTCAATATGTGATCTTGCTGACCCAGCCTCCCCCTTCGGTTCCGTCTTGCTGACTACTCTGACAGAGGGGAATGAGGGTGGGTATTAGAATAGACGTGTACAACACACCTTAAAGAACAACAGGAAAAAGCGAGTAACCATGTTTTCTTCTTCAAGTGCTTGTTCATGTTGATTCCAATCAGGTGACTCCTGGCTTCCAAGCTGGCTCATGCAGGTACACTTAGGAATTGGAGAACTGGTTGGTAGCATGATGAGCGGTAAGTGTGTGCAACAAAGACCAGGTTGCCCCTCTACGAAGCTCCTGTATCCACATTTGAACCAGGAAGGCAGTTGAAGAGGTGTGTGCCTTTGTTGAATGGGCCATGATCGCTAGAGCTGGGACCTTGTCCCGCTTGAACGACTGTGTGAGACCGAGATTCTGAAGTAAGTGCCTTCAACTCAGACCCCCTCCTTGCCAATGATACGAACACTACCTTCCAAAAAAGATGGAAAAGGGAGCAAGGGGCTCAAATGAGAGCTTGGAGAGCACCACCTTGAGATCCCAAGTAGGTCTAGGTGGCCATGAACGAGGGGTATAGCCTCTCTAAACCCTTAAGGAAATGCACTACCATGGGTTTGGTGAACACCAAGCACCCGGATTCCTGAGGTGGAAAGCTAGGGTGTACCCTAATGGACGACAGTGCCATCCCCTGTTGCTGCAGGTCTAGCAGGTAGTCCATGATAAGAGGGATGGATGCCTGGGGTGATGCTAGGTGCCTCTGTTTGCACCAGCATGAGAACTGTTTCCATGTAGCCAGGTAGGTAGCTCTGGAGGAGGACTTCCTGCTGCCCAGAAGCACCCCCCTCACTGACTAAGAGTACCGGAGCTCCCGTAGGTTTAACCATGGAACTTCTGCTCCCAGGGCTCTAGTTCCTCCATCTCAGGGTGTGGAAGGCGAGAGTGGTCTTGAGTCCAGGTGGAGCGGTTGTACTATGGGCGTGTCCACTGACAGTTCTAGCAGCGTTGTGTCCCAGTGCTGGGGAGGCCAGGCCGGGGCCAGCAGGGTTACTTTTCATCTGATCCCCCTGGTCTACAAGGTCCTGCTCAAAATATGCAGAGCCAGAGCAAAAGCGTACATTGGACAATCTCACCATGGGAGCATGAATCTGTCCAAGATGGACTGGACTGTGTTTCTGCAAAGAACAGACCACTTGACGCTTCCTGCTAGCAAACAGCTCTACCTGAGGAAAACCCCACCTGTGGAAGAGGGAATGTAGGACATCTGGAAGGATGGGCCACCTGTGATTGAGAAATGATCTGCTGAGATGGTCTGCCAACCCATACTGCACTCCTGGGAGATAAGATGCCTCCAGCCAGATGGATCAGGCCATACAGAAGTCCCTCATGAGGAGAGTAGAGAGGAGCGAGCTGTACCCTGCTTGTTTCTACAGAACATGGCGGTGCTATTGTCAGTCAGAACTGTCTTGCTGCGACCTTCTTTGGCCTGCTAGACTTCTCACGCCACTAAGCAAACTGCTCCGAGTTCCTTGACTTTGATATGGAGAGGTAGTTTACCCTGCAACCACTAACCCGTGTGTTTGTGTGCCCCATCTGTTACTAAGGTCAGCAAAGGTTGGGATGTGCTGAAGGAGACTCCTCGCGGACTATGCGAGAATCCAGCCACCAATTCAGGGATTCTCAGACTTGCCCTGGCACTGGCACTGCCAAGTCTAGACTCTCCTGACGAGGATGGTAAGTGGAGGCGAGTCTCACTTGTAGCATCCTGAGCCTCAGTACAGCATGCCTGACTACATAAGTGTAAGCTACCACTTGCCCCAGAAGCCTCCAGTACTCCCTTGTGGTGTTGGTGGGGTACTGCAAGAGTGACCGAATGATCTGCGCCACGGCTTGGAGCCTGGATTGAGGCAGGATTACTCATGCCTGCACCGAGTCCAACACGGCCCCTGTAAACTCTTCTCTGGTTCAGAATGAGTGTTGACTTTCCTAAGATGAGGAGAAGTCCCAGTTGGTGGACGGTGTCTCTGGCTAGTCTGACATAAGCATTTTTCTTCTGCCTCAAAATTTCAAAGCTGTAATAAGCTGATGTTCCATTGTAAGATTTTGAAATAACCTTTTTACCCTCATTGTTACAAACAACCTCCATTCCTGAGGCTATTGTAACAGAAGCTGTAGGGTTTCTTCCAGACAGTTTACCCCTCCCCTCCTTCCAACCACCACCACCACTAGTTTTGAAAACATAATTTAAAATCAATGGTGCAATTAAAAAAACCTATTTCTGATTTCCATTTTTGGCAGCTTGCTCTCTTCTGTTCAACCTGACTCTTCAAACTGTTCTGCTGTTGAAGGCAGATGTTTCAAATTCTGGCTGCTGCTTGTGAACAACACCCAAGCTGGGTACACAGAGCCAGGCCATATACAATGGCACATGGCCTCCTTTGCCTAGTCAAAAAGCTGCAGCACTGCTGGGAAATAGCTAGCAGGGCTGGACTGTTCAACTTCTGTGTGAACTAGAGGGAGTCCCAAATGCCTGCCAGGTTGGTGGTAACAACTGTGAAATCCATGTAGGGCTAAGAGCAACACATCCCCTCCCCTGTTTATCTGATCACAAGGAAACCTAAAAGGAAGATGGAGAGAGATGATTGACAGCTGATACACCTCTAAGTGCTTGTGCTACACTTTTCAATGTTTCAGACTGGTACTGTTGCAATAGGCAAATGCGGATACACAACTTGTTTATGTAACCACCAGCAGGCAGAACAGAACCTGGAATCTCTGGAGCTTAGTGAAGGAGCCTCCACAGCTTGAGCTATAAAGCCAGCTGGCTCTTGGCTTAGACCACTTACAGCGAGAGATAAGAACAAGTGAGCTCTACAGCCACTACATGGGACAGTGAACCATACTAGGGCTACATCTACACTAGCCAGTCTTACGCAAAAAAAATGCAAATAAGGCATGGCAATGTAGACTGCTCCTTCTTGCGCAAAAGCCCCTTGCACAAAATGGCGGCTCATTAAGTGTGCAAATGAGGCACGTGATGAATATTATTTGTATATATTCTTGCGCGAGACTGGCCAGTGTAGACGTAGCATAGGTATGTGGGTTACACTTACACCTCTCTTAGGTCATGTTTATCCTTCCAGAGGCCATCCTTCTCAGCCCTAAACTCAACACGAGGAATTAGCAATTACATGTCGAATACTTGTAGTTGTCCCGAATTCCATCAGCCTTGTCTTAAATGAGAAAGTAAACTAACCTCCCTCATATTGCACCAGCTACAGCGTTCCATGCAGATTTTAAAACCTCTATTTCCCATTGACACAAGTCTATAAGTAGATACAAGTCAAAAATCTGATTCCAGGAGAGCTGACAGCCTGCATGGGCCCCTGAGCTAGGCGGGGGCATGTGGTACTGTGCTCCTGGAAGGGGGGAGGCCAGGCCAGCTAGCCCCCAGTGCCAACTGGAGTATAACACCCCCACTGCCACCCCCAGCCATAGGAAATGCACCACAGGGCACTCCAATGATGATTTAAAGGGCTACAGCCAAGAGCCGAGGGCCCCTTTGAATCACCAGACCCTCGGGCAACTGCTCCCTTTGCCCCCCTGTTGGCATGCCAGCTTGATGCTGTTTATAAAGAGCAGCTGGGAACATAAAAGGAGAGCTTAAATGAGATGGACTGGAGCCATTTAAATCCTTAAGGGATAGACTTTCCAAGCAAAGCCCATGCAGCTGCATGCATATGTTAGGAATGCAGTACTTCATACAAGTATTTTGTACATATTTGCCTCACCTAAGTATAGAACTAGCTGTGTAAATATCTCGCTCAAAATTGGCACTCCTACCTCAACCATGTATCTGCAACTGCTGCATCAGCTTTCCTTTGAAAATCTGGTGCTAAAATGTACATAGACAGAACTTTGTTTTGGCTTCCTATTTAAAAATCAATGGGGAAAACATAAAAGGGAACTTATTTTACATACTTAAAGGGTGCACTGAAGAGCAGATACAGGGGGGGAAAGTAGCACAATTATGCAAATAAGCATATTTTAAGTAAAAGATCTGTAAATAGGGTATTGTATTGTAGACTGAAAAAATTCCCATTACATTACTTATGTATTATTAAGCAAGCAATCCTGTGTTCAGTGGCTGGAAGCTGGAACTCCCCTGTTGTATCGTAGCCAGAACAGGTCACTTGCTGTAGTACTATACGTCACCTGGAAAGAAAGGGCCATCTTTTTGCTTAAAAAAAACAAATCTAACAAATCCCAGGGTATTTTTTACCAGTGGTCATAACTGTGCCTCTCCTACTCAAAGTGCATGAACTACCTTAAAATAATTTCAACTAATTGAGCTTCATCACCTAGTTGAAAGGGGAAAATGTTTACGGTGCAAGTGCCCAGGAATTAGGAATTCTAGGTTATAATTCCCATGGGTTTGCATGTTAACTGTTACACAATATTCTCTCTGTCTTCTCCTAGGGCTAAAGAGATTCACTGAGGAGACAATGCACGGGTCTTTCATATCTGAAGTCCTGAATTCAAATCCTGCCTTTCCCCAGCAATTAAGATGAGTTTGCTGCATACGTTCTAGTCCCTATGGATTTGTCTGCATCATCTAACCAGGGGGAGTCTCAGAGGAACCAAGACCCCAGTTCTACTCCCATTTAAATTTAATACCAGCTTTGCCACGGAATTCAGACGGAAGCAAAGTTGATAGTGCTGCAGCCAGGATCACATGTGAATAGCTCACTGAGCACCTGCCTGCATTATAGCTAACCCTAGCCTATTTATTCCATCAGAATAAGTTCGAGTTTGTGTGTATGTGTGTGTCTTAGTAGGTTTCATGTCTCCCTCTTGGGGTCTCTTATTCTACTTTTTTAATATATTGTCTTTTAAAGTTTTGTAAGCCGCCTCGTTTTAAATAGAGAGATGGGGTAAAAATATTTTAAAATAAAGAATAAATAAATAAAATAAAATACATACAACCACGCTGCATGGAAAGTCTGGTCAACAAGCCACTCCATTTTTAGCTGCCTCTTCAGTTTCAATATGCCAATACATTTTTCACTGGCAGCACTGAATTACAGCATGGAGGAAAGCTAGAGATTTAACAACCGTGAAGGACACAACTGGGATTTTTATTACCTGAGAGGATGTTGGAGGCAGCTTGACAGAAACATATTAACCTGACATTTCTGCCAAAATCAGGCCAAGCATCAGAAAAATATTGGTTATAATCACCTTTCGAGGCAAATGGTTTTTCTACTATTTGCTTGTGTGGTTTCACAGTGGAAAAATAAGGTTTTGAATTTGAGTTTCAGCAATAAGATGGGCTCCTAGCTCAGCAACTGCACGGCAGAAGATTGTCTGCCTTTGTCTGGGGTTTGCTGATGAAAATGGAATTTATTTTCAAGAAAAGAGGAAGGGATAGGTCAAAGGAAGCCATAGTTTTCTTGGATTTATACAAAGCTGAGCTCTGACGAAATCCAGGACATACTCTCTTAGCACATGGTGATCGTAAGCGCAGTAAGAGAGATGCAGACATTAGCTCGAACAACTGTCAAGGCCCTGATAACCACTGCTGAGTTATGTCATGTCCTCGTTTTACAGCTTGTGCTGCCTGTCAGCCCCTGGGACAGGGTATCCCTCTACCAGCCTATTTCCAAATCTGTGCAGCAGAAGTTTAAACAGCAAAGCCTCTTTTTCCAGATCCCATCTCCATCGCTGGCTATTCGCAGCCTATCCTCATGTTCTCACATCCAGGGCCATCCTTAGACATATGAAGAATACTCAACTAAGCAGGATACCACTAAATTTTGGGCCCCCAAACAGGGCCGGCCGGAGCCATTTGTGCGCCCCAGGAGTGCGGCACATGTGTGGCCCGGGCGCCCGGCACATGCATGGCCCTACCCCCAGGGCGTCCGGTGCATGTGCGGCCCCGCCTGGTCCAGCAGCCCTGCGCAGCGCCCCCTATAATGGGGCGCTCCGGGCGCTAGCCTGGTCAGCCCGTAGCTTGGGCCGGCTCCGCCCCCAAATTTAGGGGGGTCATAGGCAGTTGTCTAGAGCTGATGCTGTGGGATGAGACAGCAAGGTGCAGGCAGTGGCTCCTGGCTGCACTCAGACACTGTCGTGGTTGTATGTAACCACCTCACTGGGATCAGGAGCAGGCCCATGTCTCCAGGAGGCAGGTACCCCAACAGGGCTGGGGACAGGTGTGGAGCCCAAGTGTTCACCGAGAAACCTTGGCCACAAGGAATCTCAATGGTCAGGCCCATCCTCACACCTGCGTCTATCATCTCGTTGTTAATAGCTTACTCTAAAGGTCAGAAGACAGACCAAGAGTGGTAAACTAAAGGGATTTTATTAACAGGAAAAGAGAGATAAACGAGGTACGACAGCTAAGTATTAACTATACAATTGATGGACATACAGATCTATAAGGACCCCACTGTTACAAAGGAATTTAGGAAACAGAATACACTGAACCAAACTGTGACACAAGACGGACCCAAAAGGACAGGAAGGTGGCTAGATAGAGAGCCACCAGCACTGTACCATGTCTTGCAGCTTTCTCCCTCGCTCTTGCGACACAGCTCCGGATGGTCAGGAGGGGTCAGAACCAGCAACAGCAGCAGCTGGAACGGTGGCAGTGTCTAGAGCTGTAAAATCTGCAGATGTTGGGCAGATTTTGATGTAACCAGTCTAGCCCCTGCCTATGTGAGTTCAGTCACTGGGCAGATTGTACCCATATGACTGCCAGGGTTTCCTGCCACCAGGTGGAAAGCGTGGGAAAGGAAGGGGCAGAAGAGACACCAAGATGGATTCCTAGTTGTTGTTTTATGGTCCAAAATGGCATCTGTGACCAAAATGGCAGCTGCTAACTTACACAAGTGGCAGCTGGGCTCCCAGGCATAGGGCTGGTGTCAGAGCCCTGGGCAGCACACCCTCCCCCACACCCCAGGCATGGGGTTGGCAACAGCTGGGAACCCATGTAAAATTGGGGGGGTGCTACAGCACCCCCCATTCCCATGCCGATGCCTCCTTGCCCTGGTCCTGCTCCTGTGGCCCTGAATGGAGCCCTCAGCCTGTGGAGCAGTCACTCCTCTGTTGCCCCCCTTCCACCACCTCTGCCTAGGCAGGCCCACCGACGGGTGGGTGGGGACGGAGGGCAAAGGCAGCAGTTGCCCAAGGGGCCTGGGGCTCCCAGCTGCCACCCCTGCTACTGCAGCAGTGGTGGTGGCTGGAGCCCCGGGGGCCACTTAAATTGCCGCTGGAGTACGGTGCTTCATGCTTAGGGCTGGGCGCGCCAACACCATGGTCCAGGCAGTGCTGAGAGCTCACTGCCCCAACCCCGCCCCATCTCCCCAAGCGTCCACCCTTTCCTAGGGTTACCAGATGGCTTAAAAAAATATCGGACACACTTGCCCTCTGATGTGGGGGAGGGAGAACCAGACCAGGGGGGAGCAGGACTGGCCAGGGGAGATCAGGGGGAAAGGGGAGAACCGGACTGTGGGAAGCAGGGCTGGCTGGGGGGGAACCAGCCGGTGGGGAGCAAGGCTGGCTGGGAGGGGATTGGGGGGAGCAGGGCTGGCCAGGGGAGATTGGGGGGGTGGAAACCGGCCAGCGGGAAGCAGGGCTGGCCGGGAGGGGGTTGGGGCATATGGGGCTGGCCAGGGGGGAACCAGCTGGCAGGGAGCGGGGCTGGCTGGGGGCGGTGAGCAGGGGTGGAATTGGCCGGAGGGGAGTGTGGCTGGCCCGAGTGTACACAGATCCCGGGGTACTGCCTGTCCCACGCGTGGTCCCAGCAGGGCGCATGGGCAAGTCCAGCCCCGGGGATTCCTAAACCCCCGCCCCGAACCCCTCTCTTCCCCCGCACCGCTGCCTCTGCCCCCACGCCCGCCCCCACCCCCGCCTCCCTCTCTTTCCCTCTTCCTCTCTTCTGCGTAGTTGTGTGCTGAGTGGCTAGTGGACACACTCACACAGTGTGAGCATGTCTAGTCAGGCAGTATGCAAGT
Organism: Pelodiscus sinensis; assembly: GCF_052426305.1. NCBI lineage: Eukaryota > Metazoa > Chordata > Testudines > Trionychidae > Pelodiscus > Pelodiscus sinensis. Next base: position 127,822,330 of record NC_143055.1, on the reverse strand, counting down.
ATGTACTGATACGTATGATAATAATAAAACTTAAATTGAGAAAATACCAGACGTATAAATGTCTGGTATTTTCTCAATTTGTTTCCCGGACAGAGAGCTCAAATACCACACTGTCTGGTTCAAAACCGGACACCTGGCAACCCTATCCTTTGAAGGGGCACAGAGACAGCCCTCCCACACTTTGCCCAGAGGCCCATGTAAGCTGCTGTTCCCCTCCCACTCGCGTGTAGAGCACCATAAACCCTAGGGGCGACATTGCTTGCAGCTGTCACCGTTTTGCAGTCTTCAGGCCTTCCTTCCGCATTCTTCCCTGTAACCTCCTGGTGAGTTTTTCCCCAACCACTTGCCAAAGGGCCCCCGACCCGACCCCACTCATTTAGCTTGGATGGAGTACCACAGTGGAAGTACCCAGACTGAACTTCCCTGGGACAGGACTTCTCTGCAGCTGCAGGAGGCCAGCAGATGGCCCAGAGAAAGGGAAATAGCGTGAAGCTGCCAGTGCCTGGATCTACCTTATATTTGATCATAGCCTAGCTCAGTGTTTCTCAGCCAGTGGTACAAGTACCTGTAGGGATACTGAAGAGAAGTCTGGGGGCCATGTCAACACAACTGAAATTTGGAGAAAACTGAATTTGTGTTAAGTTTTACAGCACTTTATTATTTTTGTACTTTTTACACCCAAAAATTTCATTGCCCGCCCAGCTACGATTAAGTTGTTTAAACAAATGTGTTGCAACTGTAGAAAAAAATTGTGTCTCTATAAAAAAAGGTTAAGTACTCCCAGTACCTACAGTTTTCAGAGTACCCCTTTAAAAAAAAATGTGCGAAACACTGGCCTAGCTGCACAGACATCAGTTGGGGGCCTTCTATGGTTCACCTACTTTGGAGCCTACTTAACACCTTTCCACATGTGGACAGAGTCCCAATTCTCTTCTGAAGACCTCCCAATAAAAATTACACCTAATTCCCAATAGCAAATGGGCATATAGTCCTGTTGTACCATAACCCCTCACACACACCACATTTAGTTCTTTAGAGGAAGGAATGAGGACTATCCAGCCAACACACTTACTACATGAGTTTTGTGTGTGTGTTCCTTATATGCACAGGACTCTTAACAGACAATCCCATTGTGAAGGCTAATCTCCAGCAAGTTCCCCTTGGGGGGATGGGCTGGAAATAAAAAGAAGAATCATTCAGGCTGCATCCAGTGACCTCGTCTAACAGACGCAGAGATGAGGAGCCTGGCAGTCATCCTGGTGATCGCCCTGATTGTAACTGACTTTGGCATGCTGACTGGTGAGTAACTCTTCCCTTTGGAACTTTGCTCACTGGTGTAATTTGCTTTTGAAAGGGTGTAATTTTCACCAGGAGCCTGTGAGTAAGCCCCATAAGCGATGACTCTCCTTTTGGCTTGGGTACTATTCCTACCCCTCGTCTAGCAAGGCCCCGATTCTGAACTGTGCAGGCAGATTCTCATACCTGCGCCCAGAGCCAGAGAGCTCCATCTGAACTGAGCCCTATGGACTGAAAAGGAGCTGCCCGTGGCATGGGGGTATGTAGGACTGGAGCTGATACTTGTTGCCATTTTTACATTCCATTGTGTTACAATGGAATTGATGAGCCAGTAAATGCCACTGTCTACACATAAACTATTTATAGTACATTATAATCCAAACCCATGGAAAGTACCCTTTATTTTGCTTTTCTCCTTGTGACATGCAAAATGAGGCATCTTTGAAAATACTAATGTGACACTGTAAATGAGAGAGACCATGCTGAAATTTTTAATCGGTTTCAAATGGTAGTTACGATGAAACTATATTTTGACATATGCTGTAACTTGGAAAAAAAGACTTGTGATTTCTCATAGGGGAGTAAATTAATATTCATCTCTCATGTGTCATAGTAATTCTCCCCAGGCAGGGGGAGATGACTGGTTCATTTTGGTTTACCAAAAAGGTACTGCCACACCTTTTTACCCTCATACCTGGGTGAACTAAGATGAAGGATGTTCCACCCAGCCTCTTTAAAATTCCACAGTTCTATTTCTAATCTAATTTGTCTTAACCATTTTTGTTAATTAATATTTTGAATACATTTCTTATTCAATGTCACTAACTGCAGCAGTCCAGAAGACAGCAACCAATCAAATCATTTTACTGGTGAAAAAGATGTCAGTTTTAACATCTTATTGTATAGTATCCAGGTTTTATGGCTGACACATCACCGCAGAAACTGTGGCCCTCTGTGTTTGAGTTTTCTTACCTGGAACGTTTAAGCCCAAATTCTTTGTTTATGCCGGCTACTGGAGTTTTACCATAAGTCCTGTGTGAGCAGGATTGGACCTGTAATGATACTGGAAAAATTAACGTACTGCATGCTAAGCAGGGGTACCTAGTCAAAGAAAATATCAAGGCCTCAGTAATATTGTCCTTAATCCTGTAAAAACATACACGTGCCTTTCTTTATGCACTGCAAATAGTAATCTTCATTGAAGTCAGTGGCCCTGCTAACAGAATGGTAAATTAAGTATGTGCCTGTATCTTTGCAGGACTCTGGGTAAAACTTTAAATCCTTACGTGCTTGCTTGTTCCTCCTTTCTTGCAGTTTAGGTATGTGAAAGGTTAATCAGTGGGAGCTGGAGCCGATTCTGCCTACCATGGGCAGGGGGCTGCTCCAGCCCTGCAGGGGGCCTGTCAGAGATAGGGCTGTTCCAGTTGTCCAGAGAAGCCCCTGTCTACAGCAGCCCCTTCACCCATTCGCCCTTTAATCAGTTAAGCAGTTAAGCATCACGCTTAACCAGTTAACCAATTTAACAGGATTTTACATCCCTATTGCAATTTTCTTTTACACTCATACCAGTGAAGTGACAAAAATATTGCAAAAGGGATTATAACTAACAATTCTTCTTTGGTACCTTAAAAAGTAAAATCAATCACTAACATTGCACATAATGGTAGAACTAATGGACTGGACTGTATAAAACATTGGCTAAATTTTCAGTCGTTCCTATATTCTAAAGGAACTTAAGCACTTGAGGGACAAGTTCATTGACTTTCATCTCCTAATCACCTGCTTCATTTAGCTTCTGAAATAAAAGCCCTTATTACTGAGAAAATATTTAAAGTAATATTACATGGAAGGTTGTTACATTGTGTTAAGTTTAACCAAGATTTAACTCAAACATGGAAAAGTCTATTACAGCAAAACCAATGATTTCTGGCTGAACCAAAAGGCAAACATTCTTATTATATAAAGAATCCAATTCACTGCAGCAGAAGAAAAACATTTAGAGCCTGATTATTTGGGGATGAGCAGAAAAATGGGTAAAATATTAAAGAATCCCTTTTCCAGAAGTGGCTTAAGCACTCAGAAGGCTAATTCCCATTTAAATAAGTCTGGACTCTACTTAAAACTTAGATTGACCTGGCTACCTCACTCAGGTGTCCATTGCCCGGCTGCATCTCCATTGGCGGTTAAGTTGCCATGAGTTTTTCACACTCCTGTTTGCATTGGACCTATCTACTGCCACTCACCGAGGTGGGTTACCTACTTTGATGGAACCCCTCCTTCTATCGACGCAGGAAACTTTTGTGCTACGGCGCAATACCCACCTAGCTGCAGCACTGCCGCTGCTGCGTAGACTTGCTGTTAGGCTCCACGTTTCAGTGTCTAGCTCCAGTTTTAACCTTCTTCCAAAACAGATCTCACTTCTGTGGTTACATTACGGCGTGAGATATGGGCATGAAAGAAACCTTCTGTGCTTCTTTTCAAGTCTTTGTCCCCAGTCCTGTAAGTTACTCCCAGCAGGCAGACACCTGTACCCACAAGGAGTAACTTATGGGACTGGGGCATTTATTAGTTTATATGTGAACTAAACAGGTAACAATTCTGATCTTGAAACTGATTGGGTTGGCTACTATGCCTCTGTGGAACCCTACTGATGTCCACGGAGTTCCACGTGACACGGCAATCCACCCCACCCCCCTATAATGGGCATAGAATAAATGTATTTATAATTTATAATTAATTAATCTGTACTGTCTAGAGGCAAGGGCACCAATGTGGTAGGCACCATACCAGCAGAGAGCTGGATTATAAATTCTTCAGGGCAGGGACTAAGTTGAAAACTGCAGACAATGGATGAATACAAACCAACCAACTGGGGCATAAGTAAATGATGAAATAGATACTACTGATATAATAAACGGTGCTGATAGCATGCATGTGAACAAAAATGTTTTATTGGTATCCCAAATGAGAGTTTGATGGAAGGCAACAAACGATCCTTAATTCCCATCTGACTTTCTCTCTCACTGCTATGGCTCACATTTGTAAAGACAGAGATGTAAATTCAGTTATAACTTTCATTAGTGTTTGTTTGTTTTGAGGATGGGTTAATTTTGATGCAGTCTTTGGAGTGGTTTAGAATGGATTTGGGCCTTGGCTAACAGAGACATACAGATAATTGTTTAATGCTTCCTGTTGCAGGTCTACCTCTGGGCCTTCAGCCCAGCCTGAGATGCAGATGCCTCAAGCAAACCTCAGACGTCATCGGTCCTGGAAGGATTAGTGCTGTTGAGGTGATTTCTCAGGGGATTCATTGTCGGCGGCAGGAGATTATGTAAGTGGGAAGTCCAAAGACCAATGACCCTCAGTTTCTGCAAAGTTTTGTCATTCATTCATCAGGTAGTTTGCCTGATCAGTTTTCTCTGCACGGCTTGTTTGTACCTGTCCAGCCTGAGTTCTTGAAATCCTGCCAGATCTCATAAAAGACGAACTGTAACAAATTCTACTAAATGCAAGACCTCCAGGGCAAAAGAGGCTAGAATTACCCCTAGCAAGGATGTGAAGTGATGTATTACCTCTGAGTCCTCACTGGCCTGATCTAAACTAAGGAAAGGTGCATTTTAAAATGCGTTGGATTTTGTTTCCCTGCCATCTGGCTTGTTGGCCCAGATGGCAAATACTGAACTTGAGACCTCCAGAGCTTGTAAGAACCCAAGAACGGCCATACTGTGTGTCTATCAGAGAGGGTCTAAACTAGAGGTTCCCAAATTTTTCAAACCTCCTTTTTGATTTTTGAGAAACCCTCACACCCTCCTCCCCAAAAAATAGCAGCAAAACTTGTTGAGGGGGAAAAAAAAGGAACTGACTGGGGCTGAAAAACAAAAATAGCAGCAAAATTTGGGATGGGATTGACTTGGGTGATGTTTACCTCCACTCACTCTGCGGAGAAGACATAGTAAATTTTGGTGCGACTTTGTCTGTACTTGGGCTATGTCTTCACTGGTAGTCTGCTCTCCAGTGTGTCACATAGACCCATGGGATATGCCCCTGGCGGTCTTCAGTGGCTTGGCCTGCACCTGGTTGCAAGGTAGATGTTATCAGCCTGAATAACACCTGAGTTTTAACCCCCAGCCCCAGTTATGCCACCAAACCTTGGCCAGAGCTTTTGAGGTGGATGGCATGAGGGTTGAAGCAACAACCATGTGAGAACCCAAGTTAATTCCGAGTGAAGACATGCCCTGAGGGGTCAGCCCCAGTGCACTACACTGACTACTGAAAATGCGGGTTCCACCCACCCCAGCTCAGCTTTTCTAGGTAGGGGATCATCCTGGAAGGGTTGCTGTTAAGAGAAGCTAAAATGACCCTATTGTGTTTCAGCCTTACCCTGAAGACTAAACAGAGAGTCTGTGTGATTCCCGGAGCAGCATGGATCCAGCTGCTGCTTCATAAGCTTGTGCAGAGGTACTGTACATTTGTTAGCTAATCGCTACCTTTTGGTGGGCAGAGGCTGCCTTGAAAAAGATGCAAGATTTCACAGGAAGATAGTTTTGTTTTACTCGATTGCCAGTTCAAACTGGAAAAACAGCAGGGGTCTAAATAGGAGATAGTGAGGAGTCTAATCATTCAAGAGAATGTTTTGCTGTCACTCAACATTCAGAAAAAAAAATCTAGCAATGTGTTATATCTTCCAATTCCATGTGCAGTGGCAGAATATTCTTCCCTTCCCCTACAAAGACCACCCATAGTGCTATTGTCCACTATTCAGTGTAGAATGTAGCAGCTATTTGAGGGAGCTGTATTTTGGAGGGGGAGAGGGGCAGATTAATGACCTGTAAAGTACTTTTGGGAAGTTTGGGGTTGGTTGATGCTTTAAATTTGCATAGTGGTATTTCTCATCCAACCTCCCCCAAGATACATTTCAGTAAAACTTAGTTTCTAGTGCATAGACCTTAGCAAAAGAAAGGCCTAGCACCATTATTTCAATTACCTTGACAATTAATTTAAATTGTAAGTAAGTTACCATTTAAATTTCCCATGTCACAACTAGTGTTTAAACATCTTAGGCAGCACAATGATAGGGACAGCTCCTTGTTCAAACACACTCTAAATTGCCATTTGACATTGGTGGTAATTAATTGTCTTCTGGTTTGGATTTTTTTTTAAAGAAGATAGCAAATATTGTTAGTTTCTTAAACACCTTTTTTCCCCCCTCAATACAGTAAGACCGTCCATGCAGTCCAGTTCCTTAAGTGAGTTTTCCCAGCAAAGGAAACAGAACAAAAGCAGGCTTATTAATGGACTGACATCCTTTCTTGGAAAGCAACTCTTCAGACTTCGCAACTACTGTTACTTCTTCGTTGTACTATTTGTATTCTAATAAGCATGTTTAAGACCTGCAGTTTAAAAATCTGTAGTTACTTGTAATTTCCCTCACCAACATCAGGGACAGAATATGGACTTGTGCCTATTTTGATAGGCACAATAAGGATGAACTCTGTCTTGTGAGAGCTTAATATTTTCTACTGAGACAAATACTGTGAAGAGCTTAGTTCCCAATATAGCATGGGGAAGATTCAACGAAGTCTCTCTGTTCCTGCATAAGTTAACTATGAAATAATTTGTAAGTGCACTATTCTACTCTATATCATAGGGTAAAACTCTGCTTTCTCATCTGTCCCCTCCTGAGATCTTGGCCAACTGCCTCGGTCTTCTTTTCCTTGGTCCCCTTAGGCATGGTGTGATTTCTGCAAAGTTCTCTGCAAGGCCCTAGTCTCTACTTTTCAGTCCCTCTTACCTCGCTTTTCCTGTGCTGCCTATAGTAACGGTGACAGATTTGTACAGAAAACAAACAAACCTTCCCCTAGTTTCTGTCTACCTGCCTCTTAGATTGTGTGCTTGGGACAAGGGCTCACATTCTGGTGTGTCTAGAAAGAGCCCAAGAAAGAGATTGGGGCGTCTGCTGCAAACAAGTGCATCAGAGTGACTGCTTGAATAAGACTTTCAGGACTCCATTATTTGAGTGCTGGAAATATCAAGGCAGACTTGCATTTCCACTGCAGAGCCCATTTTCAGATGACATAAGTTGACTAAAACTGTGTAAGTACAGGTTATACGCAGGAATTTCTGTGGGGCTGGGGTGCGAGCCATGGCAGGTGCTGGTGGCTGCTGTGCTCCTGCCACAGCGGCCCAGCTTTACCCCCCCCCCCCCGCCTCAATCCTGGGGGCGGGGGAAGCCCCAGCCTTCCCCTGGCCGGCCAGAGCATGGGGAGGGAGGGTGAGGCAACATGCCACCCCAGCCTCACACTTACTTGGGGGATGATAGGGGGTACGTTCACACCCTTCGCACCAATCCCCACCCCCTGCATACAGACCTGAACAAACCCCTCCTCTGCATCCAGGGCTATCCTTAGAGGGGGCAGAAGACCTGAGGTAACCCCCCCTGGCAGGCTCCAACCTGCCTCTGCTCCATCCCTTCCCTCAAGTCCCACACGACAGATGAGGGAAAGTACCAGAGGCAGAGCGGCAGCAGGGGTTGTTGCCCCTCCCACCATGGTGGCAGGAGCCAGAGGCTCTGCAGTCTGCTCCACCTTCCTAGCCCTCTGCACCTCACTGCTCTGCGGGGCCTGGAGCAGCTGCCCCGAATGGTCCTAGGGACAGAATGGCTCTGTCCATATCCCTCATGTATGTTTCTAGTCTTCTCTGGCTTACTTGTAGGTTAGCTACCCAAATACTGACTGCAGCAAGGTAGAAGAGAGAAAGTGAGGACAGACAGCTCCTCTGATGGGTCTTTGAGCTGTATCTGTGGTCCCGGAGCTTTAGTTTCACCTTTGATTTAATGAGAAAAATTATCCTAGGTGCTCCCACTTTCTTCTGAGGTGACCCACACACTGGAGAGAGAGACACTCCTATGGACCAAAGGCCCCTTTCCCGTGCACAAGTTGGTATGGAGAATGTCATCTGGTGCCCAGCCAGGAACATCTCCAAGCATCAGAGTCGGGAGGCCCGTTTTTAAGGAATAAAGATATGGTCAAGTGCTATGCCCTACCAGCTCGTAGCTACCAGATGTCACTGAAGATGTGTCTACACAGTATCCTAAACTTGAACTATGATACGCAATTTGCATAGCACAGATAGCGTATCTTATTTCAAAATTTGGTGCGTCTACACAGTGCCAAATTTCAAAATAACATGCTATTTTGAGACATCCCTTAACCCTTGTGGAACAAGGGTTACTGGGATGCCGAAATAACAAGCTGCCCCTTTTTGGAAATAACGGGCATGTTAAGACACAGGGTAGCTACCTCCAGTATCCCAAAATAGGATATGTCTACACTGTACAGCTGAGAGGGTTTATTTAAAAGGTAACTCTCTTCATGAGGTAACTCTTAGCACCATGGGGCCTTGCTCTTGGTTGGAGCCGTCCGTACATCAGATCTCTAATGATGAGAGATCTCAAACTTGCAGTGGGGCAAAGTGTAGCACAAAACACAGCATAAGAGGCTGCCTCAGTCCCTGTGTCAATTTACAAGACTGAGGGAGGAGATGGGTGAAGCTAAGGCTGGAGGAGGCAAGCCCTGCTCCTTCTTTGCAGTCCCCCACCACCTCCACCCAGCGTGTGGCCAGAGCCTCCGTGGCCCCAGACCACAGGGAGGGTGGATGCTCAGAGCCAGCCTATACTATTATACCCACCGCCCCTGGAAGTAATGCTGCAAGTCAGGCTGTGGGGACTGAGATGCTGCCCCATCTATGTTCTCTCTCCTGTGAATATTTATGTTCCATTTGTTATCCTGCCATCTGAGTCACCTTTCTGGCAAAGCAGAAATGTATTTAGGACCCTGATCTGATCAGCTGTGTTTCACTTCATAAAAAAGTTCAGGCTGCTATGCACTCACAGCTCTGGTTACCAGACCCAAAAGTAGACTGGCTTCTCTTTTCCCAGGGTTGCCTTTTCTATCCTGACTGCACTTTAATTGTAGGGTATGTTATTCAATCAAATCATTTATGCATTTGGTGGTTTCAGATTTCAGAATTGTTTCCGCTGGGATTTCAAATGAAAACTTTGTTTTCTTCAAACAGGCAATTTTACCCAATGAAACTTCACCTGCATAACACATGATCTCATTCCAGTGCAATTTTTGGTCTTAAGATGTTTTAATAAAATATGAAGCTTTTATTTACAACTACAACTGGGCACACTTTTCCATAAAATTCACGTTTATTTTCTCCTGCCATTCACTGAGAGTTTACATTAAACCCTTTATCCATCACCCTACATGCAGTATAAACACCCAATCCTACAGGTTTTCCTGAGGTCTAATCAATAAAGCCCTGCACAGATAAAAAAATTTGCATGTGCAGAAATGAGCTGTGGATATCTGCATTGACATCTGTGGATGCGGATATCCACAAATTTGCAGGGTTCTAGATACAACATTTGTATCCACATCCACAAAATGAGCTGCAGATACTCACGGATAGAAAGCAGCAATCTACTAATCATTCAGGGCTCAATTGAATAGAGTACCTTGATTAGTAGAGTCCTCTTTTCAAATGTTTTTCCTTTCTTAACTCAGAAATGACCCACCCACAAACTGAAACACTTGATTAAAACCACAGAATGATCTATTGGGGGATCCCCTCCTTTTAAGGGGAGAAAACAATTAACTCAGTCTTCCCTGAAGACAACTGCACAAGGCTTCTAAGTGTTTAAAAAGGAAATGGACAAGATTTAAAAAATATAGCTAAGTTCTGTACCTATTTTTGGTATGTAACCTGAGATGCTCAAGAGAGGTCTGATTTTCAAGACATTCGGAGCCCTCTGAAGAAAGTCTCACACCTTTTTATATGTCTCACGTTGAGCATCTAAAATAGACAAGATTTTCAAAAGCAATGGGTCAAGTGCTGCTAGTCCAAGCCTTTGAAAACTCCTGCTCTAAAAGGTATCAGCTACGCTAGATGACAGTTTGAACTGCCAAACTCTATGTTGCGGCTTGTAAGGGCAAGTCCTGAGCTGGCTGTGAGGTGCTTTATGTACCTGTACCTCTGCAGGTATGGTCAATCGCAGGTCCTGTTGGCCACAGCTCGCCATTCGCAGCCAATGGGAGCTATGCAAAGCAATGTTCTGGTCTCTGCTTATGGGAGATCATAGCTCCTGTTGGCTGCAGATCACCATTCCCAGCCAATAGGAGCTGCGGGAAGTGGAGCAAAGTGCCTCGTGGCAAGCTGGTGGCTTCCTCTTACAAGCCGCAACCCAGAGTATGAAAACCCCAGTTTTAGAGATACGTTCCCACTGCTTGTTCTAAAGTGACAAGAAATGCCACAATCTCCCCTCTAATCCCTTTTTTTTTTTTTTTTTTTTTTTTAAAACAAGAGCTCACCGGACACTGCCATTACAAAGTAGAATGAGGCAGGTCAAAAAAGAGTTAAGAGCAAAAGACTCAAAAACTAACAGGAAAAAAAAAGTACATCACATGCAGTAAGTCTGCCAAAACAAACACTGGGACCAGGGGACAATAGGAGTACTGGAGGAAGACAAGGCTATTCTGATGACTTCTTTGCATTCGTCTTCACTGTAGAAGAGGTAAGGGAGATTCTCACATCTGAGGCATTCATTGTACCTGAGAAATCTGAAGAATTATCCCAAACTGAGCTATCATTGGAGGAGGTTTTGGAAGATTATTAAAAACTGGAGTCACATTTCTAGATGATTGAAGAATTACTACCTGTGGTACAGAACCTATTGCTTAAATCGGCTTCTGTAACTATTCTCCAATTTCATATGAGTTCCTTCTGAATTCTTGGGTGAACACTATCTTATCCTGATTTATCAAAGGCTCCAGAGGTGATCCTGGGAATTACAGGCCAGTAAGTCTAACTTCAGTACCAGGCCAATGGGTTGCAACTGTGGTAAAGACCAGAATTATCTCTCACACACACACACACACACACACACACACACACACACACACACACACACAATGTTAGGCGAGAGCCAACAGAGCTTACGTAAAGGGAAACCATACCTCATCTCTATATTAGAATTCTCTAAGGAAGGAAGGGAGGTAAAAATAAGGTTGCCAGATGGTTTCAACAAAAAATTCTGGACACACTTGACATTACATCACAATCTACATTACATCTTATTTAGAAAATACTGGACATTTATATTTTCTCAATTTGTTTCCCCAACAGAAAGTTCAAATACCAGACTGTCCTGTTCAAAACCGAACACTTGGCAACCCTAGATAAAAAGCATGTGGAGAAAGTTAATCGAGTGGATATAACGTACTTGGATTTCAGAACACTTTTGACACTCACCAAAGCTCTTACACAAACAAAGGAGTCATGGGATAAGAGGGAAGGGCCTCTCATGGATCAGTAACCAACAGATTAAATGATAGGAAACAAAGGGTAGGAATAAACTATTGTCTTTCCGAATGGAAAGAGGCAAACAGCAGTGTCCCCTGGGGATCTGTTCTGGTACCAGTGCTGTTCATCCCTTTTTTTCAGGATCATTTATGAATATGCTGAACAGTGAGGTAAAGTTTGCAGCTGACACAAAATGAATCAAGACTGCAGTCAGCTTTGGCCTGAAAGGTCTCTCTCAAAACTGATTTTCAACTATCACTTTATGCATTTATCAACATTGAGTATCAGAGCAACAATCTTAACTGTACATATAAAATTATGGGGTTTGTTGAGGTCCTGAGAAGGGGAAGTCACTGGGATGTGTGTGGAGACTGAGGGTGACTGACAGTGGTGAAAGTGGTGCAGCCTAGTGGCCAGTCTGAGTCCCTTGGGCAGCGCAATTACATTAAACAAACAGCTTGGAAAAGAGCTGACTTTGGGGGGATATGACAATGGTCTATAATATCATAAAAGATGTGGGGGAAGTGAATTCAGAAGTGTTGTTTATCCTTTCATAGAGCACAAGATCCAGGGACCAAACTATGAAATTAAGAGACAGCGGGTTTAAAAGAAGCATAAGGAATGCACAGTCAACCTGTGGAACTCATTGACCGATATTGTGAAGGCCTGAAGTGCAGTTGGGTTCAAAGTTCATGGAGGCTAAGTCCATCACTGGTTATTAGCCAAGATGTTCAGGGACACAACTCCACACTGTATATGTCCCTAAGCCTCTGCCAGATGCAGGGACTGGATGACAGGTGTTAGGTGGGAGAAATGATAAGGCAGCAGAGGGGTCCCCTAACAATACTGAACCCTCTGTTCAAGTCCTGTGACAGCCAGTGTCTATCATCTGGTGGCACATTTTAATTAATCAAAGGACCCAGTTTAGGTGAACCAAACAAATGACCGATTTAAGGGTAACTTTACAAAATAGTGATAGAAATGTAGCCGTGTTAGTCTTTAAAGTGCTACATAGTCCTGTTTTTTGTTTCAGCTACACCAGACTAACAAGATGGTTTATTAGGTGATGAGCTTTCGTGGGCCAGACCCACTTCCTCAGATCAAATAGTGGAAGAAAGTAGTCACAACCATATATACCTAAGGATACAATTAAAAAGTCGTTGAGACACAGTTTCTTGCCATTTCAACCAGAAAGGACATTGTCTCAACGACTTCTTTACCTGCATCCTGCTTCAAAGCCCTTTTAAGACTGCACTTGAAAGAGAATCCTCTGAACTGTCATTCATGCTCAAATTTGACACTTTACACTTTTTTTGAATAAAGACTAATTACCTTACCCATTACAAAGATAACTTCCCCAATTATCACCTCTAATATCATTAGCTCACAGAAATTTACCTCCCCCCACCCATTCCCCTTCTGTTCTGAAATGTGATTTGTCCTTTTCATGTGTGTTCATTTTTTTAATTGTATCCTTTGGTATATATGGTTGTGACAATTTTCTTCCACTATTTGATCTGAGGAAGTGGGTCTGGCCCACGAAAGCTCATCACCTAATAAACCATCTTGTTAGTCTTTACAAAATAGGGGATTCGGGGGTATTCAGAAATGTCAACAACAAACAGTACAGTAATCAATCCCTCAAAACCCACCAGGAAAAGCAAAATTTTGGCTGAGTCCGATAGGTATGGTAAGTAAAACAAAAGTTTATAGCAACTTTCTTGGTAGTTCCCAGACGGTCCCTCAGGACCTCACATCTCGCAGCTCTAAGGTGGGAGACCCCTGTGAGGGAGACCCCGCAGCATCTGCCCCTGCGAGGGAGACCCTGTGTGATGTTCTTCTGAGGTAAATCCAGTTTAAACTGGAACTTGTTTACCTGTTTTCTGCCAAAGGCGGGAAAATCATGATCTGACAGACCCAGGGCATGTGGCTTGTCTTTCATTGTGTTTTACAAAATGGATGACAGTTCCTCCATTTTGATTTTAACAGGGATACCCTAGAATATCAAACATTACAAATATACATTACAAACTAAACATTTAACTGCTTAGGATTTTACCCTTACCACAGGGGTTGCAGCACTTGATAATGCCATGCCCTGTCCATTCCCTTGAGGGAAAAGAGGGAAGGCAGCCTGCTGGCTCATGACCTTTGTGCCAGAGGGTGACACTTATAACTCAACTAAGAACAACCGTACTGGTCAGACTAGCGGCCCACCGAGCCCCTTACCCTCTCTGGCATTAGCCTTTGCTGGAAGACACTCCTACCTCAGGTCATATAGGCAGAGAGGTTGAAGAACAGGAATGTGCTCTGCAGGTTCCTCTATGCATGGGCATGGAGGCAGCTGCAGGAAAACAGGCCTGTGTATAGAGGGCAGACAGCCCCCTGCACTTCTTGATTGCTGGTATCTCTCTGATGGACCCAGCGATGGTGTAGGACTCGGGACAGTGAAAGCCAGGCTTGCTGCAGCTGGCTGGTAGAATTCAGCACAGGGGGCCAAAGTGCACCTGCCATTAATTTCATACCACTACCCCTAGTGGAATAGCGTGGAGCACGCTCCGAGGATGGATTGAATCGTCTCTCACCAAGCCCTACATCATCTTCTCATTCAGCCCAGGCTCCTCTAACATGCATCCTCTCATGCTCCACTGTCCCTATGGAGCAGGAAGCCTCTTTCTGGCTTTTCTGCAGCTCTTGCGAACAATCCTCCCCCACGATGAGCAAACCCAATTTGGATCCCACCTGGGCAGTTCACGGTGTGGTTGCCTCCATGGGTCTCCAGGCATTGGGTGCTGAATAAAGAATGGTCTCCAAGGAGACAGGCCTGGCTCCTTACTGCACGCAGGCCTGCTCAGTCCCAAAGGACCAGCAGGCCAGTTTCTCAAGCCTGCCTGGTTTAGACAACTCCATGGGTTATGCTGCTGGTGCAGAGCAGCACTCATGCCAGCATGGGGGAACTTGGGGTAGCACAGCAGCTCCCATTGTCACACTTGGCCTCCTTGCATCTGGGGTGGGGAGCTTGGCGTAGGGTCATAGGGAGGCATCCCCACAGGTCTGCCACCCTCTTGGAATGGTTGGAAGCTGCAACAAGTTAGAACTAGGGATGTAAATATCATTCAGAACAGCTAACCAGGTAAATGGTTAAAATGATATCATTAGCTGGTTAACCATTGATGTACCAGTGCAGCTAGGGAGGGAGTCTCACAGGGCTGAGGGAATCCGGGGCCGCTGTGGCAGAGCTGGGACCAGGGTCCTGCCTGCCTTCCATCCAGGGCTGCACAAATATTTCAGTTTTTGAGTGTTTCATATTACCGAGGCCTAGACTTACTGAGACTTTGCCAATACCTGCTTGCTTGTGTTTTATTTCCCCATCAAAGGAGCCTTCTCCCTAGTCTGAGTTCTCTAAAATACAGGGTTGAATGTCTCTAACCCAGGACTCTCTGGTGCAGGAACTTGATGTTGCCAGACCACAGAGCCCTGGTGACCATGAGTCAGCCAGCAGGAGGGCCAGTAGTCAGGAGCCCTGCTGGGGCCCAGAGTCTGACCAGGGCTGTCAACAGCGGGGCCCGCAGCTTGCCTAGAGTGGACAGCCCAGTTGGGGCTGGAAATGGAGCTGAACCACGCAGCCAGGGGGCATGGAATTGGCAATGCCCTCATTTGGGACCAATTGAGTTCTGAGGATGCCAGACCAGGGATGTCCAACCTGTACTTGTCTAATAGAGGGCATGATATATTCCATCAGTTGACACTACAGCAAATGGGACTAATTAATCCTTTCTTGCGCCCCATCCTTGAGGGCCTGTAACACTTTCCTAAGAACATAAGAATGGCTATACTAGGTCAGAGCAAAGGTCCATCCAGCCCAGTATCCTGTCTGCCAACAGCAGCCAATGCCAGGTGCCCCAAAGGGAGTAACAGGTAATGATCAAGCAATCTCTCTCGTGCCATCCATCTCTACCTTCTGACAAACAGAGGCTAGGGACACCATTCCTTACGCATCCTACCTAATAGCCATTAATGGACCTAACCTCCATGAATCTATCTAGTTCTCTTTTAAACCCTGGTATAGTCCTAGCCTTCACAACCTCCTCAGGCAAAGAGAGTGCAGGAAAAATGCTGAAGAGGAATAAATATTAGGGAGAACAATCTCATTGCTCAAGGTCTGATACCACATCAGCTATCACATTGAGAAACAAATGCTTGGTATCACTGATAACCCGCTGGGACATGAGTCCCACCTTATGTCAGACCTTAATTTTACATGGTGATTTTTTTTTCAAATTATATTGACGTTGGGCCTTAAATACTAGTTTGCTCTCTAGTCACTACATTAATAGCCTGCCTCTTCAAGAGATGAGCTATCACAAGAAGGTGACTGCTGCATCAAAAAATGAAACAGAAAAAGCACATCAGCAATCAGTAACAAGAGGTACTTCAGACTCCTAGCTTCTGATGTACACATGCTGGACAGAAGCAGTGTACTGGATAGGCACTTCACAGTGGAAAGGGGAGGGACATGCTTACCCTTTTAGCACCAGGAAACAGGATTTCTTGACAGCAAGAAGATCAACTGAAGACTTGCACTTGATAATGAGCAGTTGTGGCCTACCAAGCACACTTAAATGACACTTTTTGCAGCTCTGCTGCATGGGTGCATCGCAATAATATCTGCTCGTGTCATCCTTGAACACTCACGTGTGTGTTAGTTTAGAACTTTACCCTGCTGGCATTCACAGAGCCAAACCAGCTAGAAATGGACCGAAACGGATGCTTATCCTCTGTGTTTTAGCAGAAATACCTAGTAAGTCCCAATTCCAGGGCTAAATCATTCACACTCCCAGATACTCAATGACTTGCAGAACCGTCAGTGGTTAACCTTTATGTATGCAAGAACGGAATGTGACTTTATTAAAACCTGATTATTGAATACAAGACATTTGCATAATTACGTCTCGTCTTTCATAAAGCATAAGAGTCCTGATCCAAAACCCACTTCATTCAATGGAGAAATTCACAGATTTCAACAGATTTTGGATCAGACTCAAGTTATCCAGACTCCAACATCCAGCTCCTCCCTCCCGAAATTACTTGTGATAGACAGAACAATATAGAAGAGGAGAAACAAAAAACAGGACAGAAATGCAGTTGCAAAATGGCCGTTTATTGCCTACAGAGGGAAATAAAAGTACACAGGTGCAAAGAAACAAGCAGATATTTAGCCCTATACACATCATGTGTGATCAGTACCCAATCTCTGTAATGGGAAAAAAAAGTATCTTGTCAGCTGAACAGACAATAATAGCTCTAGGTTTTCAGCACCTCCCTTCTGAGCTGCCATAAGATTAAAAAGGCAGGACTGCTTAGTACAGTTGCTGTCTTCCTTTAGTATTTTTCATTTTTTTTTGTAAAAGTAAAACCTCTAGCTCTTGCACACACATGCTGTGCAAAATATATTGCACAACGTACCTCAACTGAGCTGTGTAATTAAGAGTTCCCACCTCATCAATTGGTAAATTAATAAAAAAAATAAAGGAGCTGGTGATTTCTGTCAGTCTGACAATAAAAAAGTAGAATGATGGATAACATGGAATTTAATGGACTGGTTCAGTGAAGTCAGCTGAAGCTAAAACTGGCACTTTTATTTAAGAAAAGTTTGTCTTTAAAAGAAACAAAGATCACTTGAATTTTTAAAAAATAAAACTTAAGTTTGGAGCAAAACAACTTTTTGTTTGGGGGAAAACCAATAGTTCAATTATTTTGTGGGAAAAGTTGAACAAGCTTTTTTGCTCAGGTCTAAAATTGATTGCTTTTCAACCATTAGATGAAGATATTTATACACACCCACCTGTAGTTTCAATGAGATACCTGAACTGTATATGAAACAATGTTTTGAAAAGTGAAAAGCTAGAGAATATTTTTCTAATGAAAATGTAATGGAAGGATTCACAGTAAAGCAAATACCCTTATGGATTGCCTCAGTTGGCACTTATTTCAGATTGAGCCATGGGTGTGAGCCTCTTGCCTCAAACAGAACTTTCTTCCCCACACAGTGTATTACCAGAAAGGAGAAAACACAGAATCCAGTGGTGAATTTTTGAAAACTTTTCCAGACTCCAAGAATGTGCTGCATGTGGACAGCTGTACAGAATCTCAAAAGGGGCACCCCCTGGCACTCCTAGAAGCTGGTGTTTAAGAAATTTGCAGTTCAGTGCAGACTCTGAGCCTGACCTTGGGGCCACTGCAGAGGTGGGAAGGTGAAACTCAAATCAGACCTCAAAAGGAGGAGAATTGGCACTTAATTCAAGTTTCCTGTCTGCAATAATGTAGCTGTTCAAACACAGAGCTGATCCAGGAATCAGGAAAAGTTTGCTTAGAATTTTCATAAAATGGGAAAACTAAGTTAGCAAATTCGTACAGAAAAATTTTAGTGCATTTTCAGATTACCCAGACACAATATCATGTACCTAGGAGCACTATACTCCCATTATCTATTAATAAAACAGACTGAGCTCATACCACCACTGATCCAGTCAAACTTACGGGTTTAGTGAATTACAGGCAAATTTTGATAACATGGTGCACAAAACACTTTAATTGTTTGGAAAAACCATACTACGCAATAATTAAAAATTGAAAACAAAGCCAAAATAGTATTAACAACTTGTAAAGAGAGCCACCATGATTCTTTGCTTTAAAACAAAGACAAATACAGAGACAAATAAGAACTTGGTAAATGTCTAAATCTTGGAAACAGTTTAACAAAAGGATAAGACCAAATAATACCAGAATCATTCCCCCTTTCACTACTAAACAGTGAAGGACTTTGCAAGCTGAACACATTGTACTACGCTGAAAGAGTCATATCACTTGGCATGTTTTGCAGTCAAAATTGTTCAAATATAAACATATTTCCTTAACTTCACACTTATTTTTAGAATCAACTTAAAGAACACCTGTCCCTGACTGAAGAGCTCTTCCAATCAAACCAATCCAGCCAAGTTTACTTTGTATACCGTGTTTCAAGATCAGCTAGTCAAATTACTTAACAGTAAATTGCCTGAAATAAGAAAACTTTCATTACAAAAGTGACTTACATTGTCAATCACTTTGAAAGAAAAAGACAACCTCAACTTCACTTTATCCTAAGTAATAGTGAAGACATTTTTACTGATATTTCACAGACTCATTTTTTTTCTCCCAGTGATTTTAAAAATAAAGATGCATTAGTTTAGAGTTCAGCATTTTAATTTCTCCCCAATCAAGGTAGAACAGTGCTTGGGTTAATATGTAAAACTCATTTTAAAGTGTTTATAAACTGATGGAAGTTCTTTCTAGGTTGATACCTGGCATAAAGACTCAAGGTTTGGGCCTGCTAAATTCATAATGTGAAAGTCTCCTTTTATGTTAGAGCTGAAAATGTTGCAAGAACTCAATGAAAATACATTAGCCGCTTTTAAAAACTCAAAACCGTTAACAGTACACTTTCACTGTCATCAGTGCTCAGCTAACTTACACAGCTGTTTGTAATATCCCTTTAATGTCGTCTCTCTCAGATACTCGCAATTTGATTAATCTGTTCAACAACTGTACAAGTTGTGACAATTAATGCTTCCCTATGTGGCTCTCCCAAAGACTCTCAATGCTGTACTGGACAGACCATCTCTACAAAGCAAGAGGAAGTAATCCAATTGTGACATGTTCAACCACTGATATTTCAGGCTGTTAATCCAGATGTTAAATTTTTAGCAAACATGGTGGTTCTATAACACTGACAATTGAGGTGAAATCCTTCCCCCTACTCAAGTCAGTTTCAAAACACCCATTGACTTCAGTAGGGCCAGGACTTTTCCACTTTCACTTTTACTAGCAGGAAGCTCCCTTTATGAATATGGTGTAAAAGCCATCACATCTGAAATGGTAATATAGGCGGGTAACCCCTCCCAACTGTGCACTGCCTTTTTTTTTTTTTTTTTTTTTATTAAAAAAGGACTGATTTTGGCATACTGGCTCCCTACTGCAGTTGGCCAAACAGATCAAGTATTTGATGGACCATTCAGGGTCCTAAGTGTATATTTTACACAGTATATACTCTATTGGGTCAAATATGAGGTGTTTTATATTGTATTAAAACTTCAAAGGATCAAATCACAAGAAGAATATAGTGAGCACTGAAGCTCATAAGAATAAGGCAATTTAAACGTTAACACAAGTAGGACACATCACTTTCCCCACTGAGTCATGCCTAGACACCTGGTAACAGTGAGACATGCTCCAACTACGTACATTTCAACCTATCATCTCTCAACACAGAAGATGGAATGTCATTCCAGAATGTAATACTGAAAATGTAACGTTTCTTTGTTTTTTTAAAATCAGATCATTGTAAGGAAAGACTGTCTACATGGCAGTTCAGAAAACAAGACTAGATTAACCATGTGCAATACTCTAGCCATTTAAAAATAATTTCTTATTTAAACATTGACAACCACAACAGCCTTCTTTTAATGTATATGCATTTAAGGCTATATCCTTTGTGATATTTAAATAGCAATCTAATCAATATTGTGAGATAAACATTAAAAAAACCTTCCACTTTAAATCTTGTATGCCAAGTATCTTGCCGAACCAAAAGTGAAAGTTTAGAATAGAAATGTAGTCACATCAGTTTTGGGGTTTGAATCTGAGCTTTGATGTAACTGCCCACACCCTCCTCTGCTTAGTTTAACAGATTATGAAAGGCGTATTAATAATGCACTAGCGATTTAGAAATCTTTGAACATATACATGCCCAAAGTTACCCACCATATTTTCCTCACAGAGTACATGGTTATCTAAACAGAGTGACACTGAATATAAGCCAACGTTTATCACTTATCTCCTCTCTATGCTCTACACCTGTGATTCCCCTCACCAAACTTAGTACCCATGAAATCAAGTGATATGAGCCTTTAATATCATCTTTAAATACACTCCCTGGTGATTTAGGTCAAAGTCTTCTGAACCAGGTGCTGAAAGTTAAGCTCCTAAACTCATGGTCTGACACCAAAATGCAATTGGCCTGATTTTTCAGAAACTGTGAAGTAGAGGGGAGCTGAGGGTGCTTAGCACCTTGGAAAAATAGGCTGCTGTAATTCGTGTGTCTGGCCATGACCATAGCTTGAGAAGCCTAACTGAAAAGCATTCAGGTTGGGAGATTTTCCAGACTCTCAGCATGGGTCTAACTCCACCCTCATTGAAGTCAGTGGAAAAATCCTGGGAGTAGAGTGGATAGGTGCTTTTCAAGATTTTAAGGGACTAAGGATTTTGGCTACAGTTTACAGACATAAGATAACAAGGAGTACTCAAAAGGGTTTTATGTTTCTGCTGCTTAGACACAAGAGTGACTTCAAACACACAGTAAATTTATTGGTAAAATGAAGTCTTTTCTTGATAAATGCTAGAAACAGAAAAAAATGAATAAAAGCTTTGAACAAGGCAAATGGGAAGAAAAGCTGGTCTCAGAACCCATTGTGCCATACCTGACTTCAATGTGTGGTACACAAAATGTTCACACTCCTTACATCAAAATAATGAAACAAAAATATTCAGCTACATTGTACAAAATTTTTTATATACACACAAAACCTCATATCTAACAGATTTACCATACTGAATTTTAAAAAGTTGCCTGTAGAATGGTGTTGGATTTTTTTTCCTCTGCTTCCTTTAGGCAGTGCTGTTGCTTAAAAGTTGACACCAGGCACAGTATTTTTAAAACAAAACCAACTAAGCAAGGAGCAGTATGTGAATCTGAGCTTTTTTCCCCTCCCAGTCATCAGTCCTGAGGATGCTGCAACGTCCTCAATGTTTGAAGCTATGAAAGTAGTATCCATGATGAAGACAAAAGAATTGTGTGTTTTTTTGTCTATTTATCTACTGTGAAGATTAGCAATACCACTTTCCCCAATTCCTCTCCCACACCTACTTCCTACATTAGAAACAAATACAATGCCCTACAAGTTGTGTGTATGTGTGATATAAAATTTCTCAATCAGAAGAATCATATTGCAGAGAAGCTGGACTTTAAGTAGAAAATCTACCCATACTAAGCCATGAGTTTCCATCCTAGACACACATGATAGTGTATTGACTTCTGTTCAATGTGCATACATATAGTTTTTAATCAAAAGGTGTCTTTTAGGTTCATCAATGACAGAGTTCCAGATTTTCTTTATTTTAAACAAAAACACAAAGGACAGCAGCATTTCTGATCACCTGAAATGGAAGCTCAATACAGATACTGCTCCTTCTGCAAAAGGAATAGGGCAGGGAAGGTGGGAAGGGGAAAGGAACCAACCATCCATGTGAAATTTGGGTAAACATGCTTAGGTGTGTGGGCCAAAACAAAAAATACCCATTTCAACATAAAAGCTTTGTGCAATATCAATTCATTTTTTAAAAATTATAGGATACTGGACATTTTGAAGAGTGCATTTTGAAGCAGAGAAAACTCAATTAAACACCTTCCTGCAACAGAGTGCCTCAATTAATTATAAATCAGAAGAAAATAAAACTTAAGATGTTCATATGTCCCAATCTTTTTTATTTTCCCCCAATACTATAAAAGATTGTGGGTTTTTTATGTATTTATAAACGGGCTCCTCAGCAGTTCATATACAA
Organism: Pelodiscus sinensis; assembly: GCF_052426305.1. NCBI lineage: Eukaryota > Metazoa > Chordata > Testudines > Trionychidae > Pelodiscus > Pelodiscus sinensis. The sequence goes on along the minus strand of NC_143055.1, from coordinate 127,800,010 downwards.
TCATAGGTGAACTTTAAATTCCATTTTATACAAACATCTCAAAAATACTGGGAGTGAAGTATGGTAGAAAATATTGCTCACATTGCTAGTTAACATGCGTGTATGAAAGGAGGAAAATGGTTTGTTAGTGCACATCTCCAGAGAAGAAAACCCACCCCTCCAAAAGGAAAAGGAGAGAAAAAAAAAGAATACAGTAGCTGATTACAAAAAGGTAATGTCCACAAAATTAAGTTTTTCATGCTATTCTACTTTCCAGTACTATATACTAATTACTTTTTCAATTTATGTGCATGCCTAGGCCTCGAACACTTGAGGTATATAAAAAGAGATACCTGCACCTAGAGAAAAATCTTTAAAAGGGCTTTTTTAATATTGGTCAGGTGGGTTTTTTTGTGTGCTGCACAAAATTACATTAAATTTCACTCAACTATAATAACTTCCAATTTTACATTAGATGACAGGATGCCTCTATTTTCAGGCACTTTTGAAGGGGAGTTGTAATTTCATTGATCCAACTGCTGCATCCCATCCCACCCCACCCCCAAACAAATACAGGGAACATTTTCTACTAGAGCCTGATTTTGAATAAATCAAATGAATAAATGACAAAGAAAATGTATAATTAAAGAATGGTGGAACAGCCTAAAGTATTAGTTTTGCAAGACAGAAGATTGCTCCTTAGTATTTAAAACTAATTTAACAATTTAAATTTCACCCTTTTTTAAATATATGAATGAGACATAAATATAGGCTATTTATCTGTTTAAAAATTTCATTCACATAATGGAAAAATTCTTTTTTATTAAAAATATCACATTTTGAGACTAGAAACAGTAAAGTGCATGAAAAGTTTAAAATATAAATTCAAGAAAATCTTATAGCAGCAAAAAAGCAGAATAAAGAAAAACTTAAAAACACAGACACAACCTTTTCCTATTACTGTGCCATATATATATATATATATATTTTTTTTTTAAACAGTAAGCAGCCAACCAATTTCTTTCAGAAAATTGCATTATGTTTACTGCCTCTTGAGGCACAACATTTTGAACTGGCCACCTAGAGTGTAAAAAGAGATTTCCAACACAGCTAATGAGCGTTAACAGTTGGGAATGAACCAGCAGCTTTTTAATTAACCTTGACAGAAAACAGAAACAAAGAATTAAAAGCATACGATGGCTATTTGGCAACTAGGGTCAGGAAAAATAATCCAAGGTAAGATTATAAGTATGACTCTTTCCCCCACATAAATAAAAGCACTTAGACAGCTATTTAACATGCTCTTTGGAGACAGAAGTAACATTTCCAGAGGTTTTTTTTCTGTACCCTTAACTTAACCAGTATCTCTAATCCAAAGTTTTTTATTTTTGCAATTTAACATGAGAAAAAGGAACCGATGAGTTGCTCTTCACTAATAAGAAAACTTGTAGCTTTTTTTTTAGTGCAATTTCTTAATTTTAGGTTTCTAAATCCTGTTTCCCAACTTGTGCTGCAAAAGTTTCCCCATCATGGTCTGTCACAATAGGAGGATTTCTTTGTTAGGCATCTCAAAACAGGGCATCAGTTTGGATTCCTGAATTTCTTAACCAAGATAAAGAGTGTCAAGACAGTTACCACTATGTTGTCTGCCAACCAAAAATTCTATGTGGCATTAAATGCACAGGTCCAAATTCTGATGGCATAATTCCGTTGTATTCAATGGAGTTGCACCAGGAGATAATTTAGCCCTTCAATATGTTTTCCAGTATTAGCTAGCTGAGGGGAAGGGGGGAGGCTGTACTGCTAATAATTTAATATTAAGTGCTTTGCTAATGTGCAAAATTAATTTTGGATTTAGAACCCAGATGTTTATTTTGAGCTCAGTAAAATGGTATTTTTCATTATTCTCCCTTAAAACTGAAACAGGTTTTGAAGTATTGTAATTTTCAGTTTGCTTTTGTATTTTTGGGGGTTTTATTTATTTATTTTTTTAAAAGGAGGGCTCGTTGTGCTATGATTTGGCAGAAAGCATTAATTTTACATAGATGACTATGCAAATTTTGAATCTGATTTGCCCATTTTACAAACTCAGCTTCCTAATGAAACAATAAGATGACCAGTTTAAAAAAATTAAATTAAAATCCTGGAAAGGAACTAATACTTTGGTTCCAGCCCTAGTGCCAAATGATACCAACATGCACCAAAATGTGCAAAATCTCATATCAAAACGCACAATGAAAGGAGCTTGAAGAAGCAGCTTAAGGTTGGCCATACTTCACTCCTACATACTTTGATTTACAACTGTACAGGTCCATAACAACAGGTCCCAGCCCTCAAAGGGGCAGGGCTCCACTACCTCCGGTTAGGTAAGTGTACGCCGTTGACAAGAGGCGGGAGCGGAGGGTGGAGCTCAAGCTGTGTTAACAGTGAAAAGTGGTCTGAAGGGATGTGAGGGTGTGGACACCCAGTGATGTTGTTCTCAACCAGCCACTGAGGATCTAAAGGCCCCAGAACGCCAAGTACGTTCATATGAGTGTTGGAATAGAAAATGTAGTCAATCACACCCTAAAGGGAGAGAGAAAAAACAGTCTGTTAGAACAAGGAGGTCACAAGCCATCGTTTAACATTTTCTTAAGATGTATTTGGAACAGTTGTTCACTCTTGCTAGCTCCTCACTACCAAGGTCAACAGAAATAAAGCCCCACAAGAATGTACAAGATACTCAGGGTTCTGTAGACACAGGAGATACGGAGATAAAGGTAGATCTCTGGAACGTGTCTCTAGGAAGCAGAGTCTGAACTATACTGCGAACGAGAGGAGGATACAGAACAGAGGGGATTCGGCATGTATGTAGAGGGAGGCAGAGGTGGAGTACAATATCAGCTCCACAGCGGGAGCGGGGAGGAGGGAACGGTCATCTTAAGATTCCATTGAACTGACAAATGGAGAGTCCAGTTCTCTGATGTAGTCAAATGAAAGCGACTCTACAGTGCAAAGATTGTTATAGGAGTAACAACCTCAAGGTCACGGATTCCAAAGAAATTAATGATCTGCAGATTTTAAGAGCAGAGGTCAAAGTCTTAAATCATAAGAACAGCCATACTGGCTCAGACCAAAGGTCCATCTAGCCCAGTAGCCTGTCTGCCAACAGTGGCCAGTGCCAGGTGCCCCAGAGGGGGTGGACCAAAGACAATGATCAAGCAAATTGTCTCCTGCCATCCCTCTCCAGCCTTTGACAAACAGAGGCCTGGGGCACCATTCTTTACCCCCTGCTATTAGCCTTTTATGGACCTAACCTCCATGAATTTATCTAGCTCTTTTTTAAACTCCTAGCCTTCACAGCCTCCTCTGGCAAGGAGTTCCACAAGTGAAGAAGAACTTTCTTTTATTAGTTTTAGACATGCTAACCATTAATTTCATTTGGTGTCCTCTAGTTCTTATATTATGGGAACAAGTAAATAACTTTTCTTTATTTCCCCTCTCCACACCACTCATGATTTTATATACCTCTATCATATCCCCCCGCAGTCTCCTCTTTTCTAAACTGAAGAGTCCCAGTCTCTTTAGCCTCTCCTCATATGGGACCCGTTCCAAACCCCTAATAATTTTAGTTGCTCTTTTCTGAACCTTTTCTAATGCCAAAATATCTTTTTTAGGTGAGAAGACCACATCTGTATCCAGTACAGTATACTATAGTTTTATATAAGGGCAGTAAGATATTCTTTGTCTTATTTTCTATCCCTTTTTTAATAATTCCTAGCATCCTATTTGCTTTTTTGACTGCCCTGCACACTGAGTGGATGTTTTCAAACAACTATCCACGATAACTCCAAGATCTCTTTCCTGATTAGTTGTAGCTAAATTAGCCCCCATCATATTGTATGTATAGTTGGGGTTATTTTTTCCAATGTGCATTACTTTACACATATCCACATTAAATTTCATTTGCCATTTTATTGCCCAATCACTCAGTTTGGTGAGATCTTTTTGAAGTTATTCACAGTCTCTTTTGGACTTGACTACCTTGAACAGTTTAATATCGGCCGCAAACTTTGCCACCTCACTGCTTACCCCTTTCTCTAGGTTGTTTATGAATAAGTTGAATAGGATTGGTCCTAGGACTGACCCTTGGGGAACACCACTAATTACACCTCTCCATAGTCTTTTCCCAATTGGTCACTAACTACAAGGAAATGCCAGACCTAGGGCCATCATTGTTTATTCTGTGGCTGAATGTCTAAAACTGATGCAATGACGGTGCCAAGCAATGTTATATGTGCATATGCTATTCACAGCAGATCAATGTTTATGTTTAATGTCTGAAGAAGAAGAAAAGCAGAAAAGTCGTAAACCAGCAGACAACTAGATGCCTTTCAAAATTTGAAAACCTACATCAAGCAAAGAATTAAAAGGAGCATAACTACAGTAGGCAACAGGCAAGAAGGAAATTCAGAAGGATATGATGGGATTCAAAATGCAAATAGATAAAAGGCGTAACAAAAGAAATTCTGTACGAATATCAGAAGCAGGAAGCTTGTGAAACAAACAAAAATCCAAAGTATGCTTGCTCCCCAGGATTAGAGTGTGCAATGAAGGAAGATTAGGAACTCAGAAAGAAGCTAAAATGATTTATTTGCACCAGTATTTGCCACAGAAGATGTTGACTAGATACCGGTTCCAAATTCCCTCATTGCTGATCATAAAAATGAACTGTCAGCAGAGACTGAACTGTCAAAATAAGACCTGTTGGAGCAAACTCTGTCTCATAGCACACGTATAAGCAAACTTTCAATTAAATTAAATTAAATTAAATTAAATTAAATTAAATTAAATTAAATTAAATAGGTGGCAAATTCAAAGCCCATAACACAAAATAGTTTCACAGTCTAATTACATATTGTATGAAAAAGTAGCTGCCCACAGGATATCATTGAGGTCAATAACTTGGTTTGATTCAGGAAGAGATTGGACATTTATATGGATAACAAGAACAGGCACATTTATACAGCATTTGATACGGTCTCGCATGACCTTATTAATAAACTAGAGAAATGCAATGTAGATGTGGCTACTATAAGGTGGGTGCATAACTGGTTGGACAACCATTCTCAAAGAGTAGTTATTAACAGTTCACAATCATGCTGGAAGGACATAACAAGTGAGGTTCCACAGGGGTCAGTCTTGGGACTAGTTATGTTCAATATCTTCAACAACGATTTAGATACTAGCATAGAGAGCATGCTTATAAAGTTTGCAGATGATTCCAAGGTGGGAAGGATGTGGAGAAAGTCCCAAGAAGAGCAACAAAAATGATTCAAGGTCTAGAAAACATGATCTTTGAGGGAAGTCTGAAAGATTTGGGTTTATTTAGTTTGAAAAAGAAAAGACTGAGAGGAGACACGATAGCAGCTTTCAAGTACAGGCAGTCCCCGAGTTACGCGGATCCCGCCGCCCGCGTACTCCGGGGCGAGAAAACCTGCTCCGCGTCTCCCTGGTCTGCTGGAGGGGGGGGGGGGGAGGGAGTCCCCCCAGCAGACCAGGGAGACGCGGAGCAAAGCCACGGAGCACGCAGGCAGCGGGACAGCCCAGATGCGCCGCGGCTGTCCCGCTGCCGGCATCCTCCGAGGCTTTGCTCCCCATCTCCCTGGTCTGCTGGGGGAACCCACCCCAGCAGACCAGGGAGATGCGGACCAAAGCCGCGGAGGATGCAGGCGGGACCGCGGCGCATCTCGGCGGTCCCGCCACCCGCGTCTCCCTGGTCTGCTGGGGGTGGGGGCACGCAGCTAGTGCGCCCCCCCTCCCTCCCCAGCAGACCAGGCTTTTCTCGCCGATGACACCTGGGGTAGAGCAGCTGGGGCACTGCCGGGTTGGTCCCTGCAGTGCTGAGGTGCGGCGCTGTGGGGACCTACCCGGCAGCGCCCCAGCTGCTCTGTCCCAGGCGTCCAAATTCAGCCGCTGTTGAAACTGATCAGTGGCTGATTCCAGGAAGCCCAGGGCAGAGCAACTCTGCCTCGGGCTTCCTGTAGTCAGCCGCTGGTCAGTTTCAGCAGCAGCTGAATCTGGACACCAGTTCAACTTACATACAAATTCAACTTAAGAACAAACCTACAGTCCCTATCTTGTATGTAACCCGGGGACTGCATGTACATAAAAGCGTGTTACAAGGAGGAGGGAGAAAAATTATTCTCCTTGACCCTGATGATAGGATAAAAAGCAATGGGCTTAAATTGCAGCAAGGGAGGTTTAGGTTGGACATTAGGAAAAAGTTCGTAAGAGGATGGGTAAACACTGGAACAAATTGCCTAAGAAGGTTGTGGAATCTCCAACTCTGGAGCCATTTAAGAGCAGGTTAGATAAACATTTTTCAGGGGTGACCTAGATGGAGCTTGGTCCTGCTGTGAGAGCAGGGAACTGGACTTGATGACCTCGAGGCCCCTTCTAGTTCTAGTGTTCTATGATAATGGTCAACACTTATCAAAATTCATGCTTCAGTTAAGACCACCTGTAAGTATTTGATATTAGGATGAGACCTAATGTTAGAGGGGCAATTATCCCATATCTGCCTACTACAAGATTCTTACACCTTCTTCTGAAGCTGCTGGTACCAGCCACTCTCAAATAGGGCTGAGAGTTAGATAGACCTGGGGTTTGAGCCAACAAAGCAATGCCCCAGCTAAATTTTGGTCCAAGAGAAATTAACGTCAGTACACGAGCCCTTACTTTGAAATCAAAAGTGTAATTGGTGTAAGGCATCACGTTGTTTTCATAGGCGCTCTTGAGCTGGAAGCCATGCGTGATTCTTCCTTCAGGAGCTCCATTTTTTCCACTGCCACTGAAGTTCATGAGACACTCGTTATAACGCAACTCTTTGAAGTCCTTGTGGTTGTCAGCTACTATGCCATTGCTCAAGTACTCCACAACACCTGTTTGCAAAACACAGATGCAATGTCTTGTTTTAATTAATTACTGAAATACAATGGGAATGATATTTAAATAACCACATTGGTTAATAACACATTGAAAGATAATGGCCTCAAAAGAAGAGAGGGAGAACACACCTATATACATACAGACCATATCTTTTAATCTCCTTTGATGGGGTATTACTTCCTGAGGGCATCTGTATAATAAAGGGGTTCACCGCCATCACCTTTGACAGCAAAAGCATTTCAAAACCCTTACACAGTAAAAACGCTAACCATACTGTGGCAGCTAGCACTAACAGTAAGTTAACTCCCATATTTCTATTTGATTACAGAGTTAAAGATCAGAAGTACAACAGCACATCCATCTCATTTCTCTGCACTCACCTTATTTTGTCAGCTTTTCACCCAGAATGCAATAAACCCTGAACTCTGAATTCCTCAATATCACCACTCCTCGAGCTCTTAGTCCAAAATAGGCATACCACACTTTTGATAAATCATTATTACTACAGGTTGGACCTCCCTGGTCTGGCACCCTCGGGACATGGGTGGTCCCGAATGAGGGAATTTGCCAGACCAGGGAAGGTCTCCTGCCACCAGACCCCTCCGCCTGCCACCCTTCCTCACCGCCCCACATCTTAAACTTTTTTATTATATTCAATATTTACTAAATCTTGCACACAACCAATATACTTAAAGTGCTAATACACTGAAAGGTACTTGATATACACTCCAATAGGGGAGTTAGATATCTGGGTTAGGAATTTTGAACCACGAACAGATTTGAGTAAGAAAGCTTTCACACAACAAAAGTAACAGATATGCAGTTAATAACCATGCAAATGGTGGGTGGAAAGCTGACTCAAATACTCTAATAAAAATCCAAGTTTATATTAAAAAAAAAAAAAAAAAAGAAAGAAAGAAAGAGACAGAGAGACAGACAGACACACCCCCACACCATCATTAAAGTGATGAGCCATTTGTACATACCTGAATCGGGCAGCGAGTTAAGATCTGCGCACAGCACCAGAGGGATAGAATTAGGATCTGCTGTTGGGCTGCCAGGCCTGATGGAGGCTTTCTCAAGGATATTTTTCAGTTCTGACACAAACATCATAGTCTGAATGAGTTTCACATCTGAGTATTCAGGGTCCCAATGCATGTGGGCATTTGCCACAATAAGCAGCTGTTTGTCCACAGCATGAAGCGACTTCAAACCTGGATTAAAATAAGTTTTATTAGAAAATCAATTCGGTGAATTATTAAATTCCTCTAGTTATAGATAATGCAAAATTACTGTCACTTGTTTCAACTAGAAATTTAGATGAATTAAAAATAAATATTCTGAGGCCATGTCTATAGTTACAAAGAAATTTCAATTAAGATATGCAACTCTAGGTTAGCTAATTGCATAGCTGGAGTCCACATACCTTAATTTGAACTGTCTCCACAAGAGGTTGACAGAAACAAATGCTCCAATCAACTTGCTCCAATCAACTTCCTTTACTCCTCGTGATTTGAGAAGTACCAGCATCAACAGGGGCACCCTCAGTGTTCAATTTAGCAGGTCTTCATTAGACCAGCTAAACTGAACTCCGAAAGATCAACCACCCATTGATCTTCCAGGAAGTGAAGATGTGGCCTTATTTTCATAACTGGTTTTTTCCAAAGTCTAACAACAAATTAAATAAAGATCTATTTCACAGTAGCAATATGCTTTGTTTCAGAACTTTATTTGGTTACAGGTCTCATAACACAAACTTTTGAATATATAAGGCAAATGGTGATGGACAAGACTGTTTATCTAATCTGAGAGAATTACATCTCCTTCTAAGAGGAGAATATTAAATGTAAACTATAATCCATGCCATGTTCTCCAAGCACTAGTACAATTATGTGAACTACTCACAAAATAAAAGCTCAAACAGTTGTGACAAAATTACTTACCCATTCAGCAATGCAATAAGTATGCTGTGTTATAGAGCACCATTTCTATGAGAGTGTAGACCAGTGGTCCCCAACCTTTCGAGGTTGTTGGGCGCCAGGGGGCGTGGCCGCGCGCCCCAGGGGCTCCCCCCGCCATGCGCCGCGCGCCTGGGGCTCCCCCCGCCATGCGCCCGGTGCCAGGCCAGCCCCGAGCACCTGGCAGGCGCATGGAAATGCCCCCGTGGGCGCCATGGCGCCCGCGGGCACCGTGTTGGGGACCACGGGTGTAGACTAAGGATGTTAATTAACCGACTACTCAAGTAGTTGATGTACATTTCAAAGGAGGACTGCGGAAGTGCCTAAGAGCCCGCAGTGAGGAATGTGGAACTCCCGGCTGACTCAGGGCTCCAAGAGGGCACTTACGCTTTGAAATGCACAAGAGCCGCTGTGCAGTGCTGCCGCTTTGAAATGCCGAGCACGGCATTTCAAAGAGCACAAAGCCCAGGGTCAGCTGGGGAGTCTCCAGCTGATCCCAGGCTCTGTGCGGTGCTGCCCCTTAGAAACACTGCCATGGTCTTTTACATCGGCAGTGCTGCATGGAGCCCAGGAAACGGCTCCGTGCGGTACTGCCACTTTGAAGGAGCCCCTCTTCTCCCCTTTGCTGCCTCTAACTAACAGAGGCAGCGGAGAGGGGAGGGAGAAAGAAGAGGAAAGGAATCGACTAGTCAACTGGACTATCCAATAAGCATTTGTTTAGTGGACAGTCGACTAGTCCTTAACACCCTTAGTGTAGACTGTCTTTGAAATATGCCATGGGGAAGTTGTGCATCCTTGGCAACTCACTGTCTACTTGAGCATTTTAATCCATACTCTCTTCCCCTCCCATCAAGAGGGATAATTTTTCAGGGTAGTATAGGTCTGACCCCAACTACTAGAGGAGAGAAAGCTGAATTTTGGGTTTTCTTAATAGAATGAAACTGAAGAAGAGAAAATCACCTACAATTCAGACGATTCCTTACCATTCAGTTTTTCAACATAGGAATGGAGAATTTTTTCAGACTTTTTCTTACCTATTGGTATAGCAATTTGTTTGCTAGGAAAAGGCCCAGCTCCTGGTTAGAGTCCTGGAAAAAGACTGCTATTGCTGAAAAAAGTACAGCTAGTGCTTTTATTGCACTAAGAACAGAGACTCTAGACTAGATAGGAGATGAAGTTACAGAAAGATTCTTCCTGTGCTGCAATTAGAGACTGCCTATTAACTTCAGGGCTATATAAAAAGGCCATCAAACTGGAAGGTGACAAAAGACTTATGTGACTCTTTGAATGACATTTGTGAGACATCACTAAATAACCATGCTTCATTAAAAATCTGTTTGGTAGCCAGTTCCACACTGCCGCAGGGACACTGTAAAGGATTAAATGAAGAGGAAAGAGCGACATCAGGATAAGAAGTTGAACAGCACTAACAATTATTGGGAGAGAGGTCTGTACTTCTGCCTGGCAGAAGCACATAATTCAGCAAGTGAAATCAAAGCAGGAAAGAACGAGAGTCTTGAAAACTTAATACCAAGTGCCTGATGCACCTGTTCAAACATCTTGATTTTTTTTTTTTTTTTTTTTTTTTAAAACACAAACATTATGGCTGTTTCACAACTTGTATCTCATCTCAGACTGACCAAGAAAATTCCTGTTTTATAAAAGAGCACTCATCCAAGTAATGTACTAAATGGTGCTGCATTGCAAATGTTTGGTTAAAAGTTTTATATTCAGTAATATATTACACAACCACTATAAAGGAGCAACTTTACATGTAAAGGAGCAAATCCATACATACAACAACAGTGACGATTATACTGACCTGCTCCAAATAATTCTTTGTGCACCTCTAATACCACAGCAACTCCAATGTTGTCTTTTGTCATCACTCTGTTTAACATAGCTTCTGACCCTTCCGAGTTAGCCATTGCCACCTGGTTAAACTCCACAGTGTGCTTCTGCACCAATGTAAATCTGAGCGAAGACAAAACACACCGCACATATGTACTAGGGATGTAATAGTGTAGTAGATTAACCGCTAAGCAAAAGCTTACAGGTTAATGCTGTGGACTCCACATATTTCCCCTCCTCCCCAACCAGTACATTTTTTAGCAGGCTGGCCAGCAGCCTGGCCGGTCAGGGACTTACGCCCACTGTGGCTCTGCATTTAAAATGTATTAGAAGCCAGCAGGCAGCCTGTCTCAGTTCTGGTTCTTTATCAGAGGCAGTAGCATAGGGTAACAAGCAGCTGGTTCGCAAGAGAAGTTGGTTTTTAAACTGGCTCCCCTTGCGGAATAGTTCCTACCTGGTACCCTGCGCTGCTGCCGGCCCCACCCCCAGGGACATAGAATAGTCAACTAACTGATAAGAATTCATGAGTTTACTCGACTATTCAATTAACCGATATTTAACATCCCTAATATGTACAGCATTAGCAATAAGTAGGCAGTTGCACTAAACACATTTTTTAAAAACAATAAATGGTCTGGTAGCACTTTATAGACTAACAAAACATGTAGATGGTATCATGAGCTTTCGTGGGCACAGCCCACTTCTTCAGATGACTGGAGTTATGAGTTTAGGATGTGCACAACCAAAATAAATAAGAGAGGGGGAAGGAAAAAAAGAAGATGGGGGTGGGAGAGAGAGAGAGCTAGAGGGAATCAGTAAGTAAGTATCTGAAGATTGTGTAGTTAAAACGAAGCAGATAAGAATCAAAGTCAATAGATAGTATCCATCCTAAACTCATAACTCCTGTCATCTGAAGAAGTGGGCTGTGCCCACAAAAGGTCACGATACCATCTACATGTTTTGTTAGTCTATAAAGTGCTACCAGACCATTTGTTGTTTTTTTCTGTAACATACTAACTCGGCTACCCACTGAAGCTTCTGCACATTTTTTAAGTTTACCATAAACTTCCAATTTATTATTCTCTGTACAGTTACCAGATAGGCCCCAATCTTATTTGGCACATGGTTTTACTCATGCTCAGACAGTAAGAGGATGTCCTTGCCCCCAAAAGTAGCCAATCTAAAAAAGGGCAGGGAAAAATGTAGGACGGGCGAGGTAAAATATATGCAATTTATTTTCAGGTTTGTTTTGTTTAAACTATAGCTAGGCAAGCTGGCTACCCTCAAGGGTTAGAGAGACTTTTTTTTTTTTTTTATTAACACACAGCTCTGATTTCTTATAGGTGTCACAGTTGAGATGAGTGTTGAAGTTTGTTTTTGTCATCTTTGTGCATCCCTCACAGACAACCCTTATCCAAAAGGACCTGAATCATTCCCAACATGGACATTTTCAACCCAAAAAGGCAAACTACTTTTTTTAAAAAGATATGAACTGCTGTTACAATGGAAGCATGACATAACCTGAATTATAGCAGGTTATAACCACCAGCACACCATTAATCAGAGAGAATTAAGACTCATTGATGCAAGAGGTACAAAATTTCCTGAATCATTTGCAAAAGGACAATAATGGTGTGCAGTGCTGCTTTCCCTACCTGACCTACACTTTCTGATATTTACAGCACAAAACGATTGCTGTCTTCACGGAGATTACAATACCATGGCCACTTTCTGTCTGTCAAAATACAGACAGTGGGCGTATGCCTGCAACAAACGTTTACAGGTTGCACCTCCCAAATTCAGGATTCTGTGATTCAGCAACACCCGTGGGTCTGGAATGACCACGGATGTTCCTGGATAGAGAGCCCTAGAGCAGGAAGGCCAGCAGCTAGGAATGCAGCACAGCCCAGCGAGTCTGGTAGCAGCCAAGCTTCAGCAGCAGGGGCTGTCCGGCAACAGGGCAACGACTATGGCAGCCCTGGAGGGGAAGCCAGGTCGGGGATGCGTCAGCCTTGGTGCTGGCGGGGCTGCAGTAGACTTTAGGAACTTGAGGCAGTTAAGCTATTCCATTAATTCAGTTCATATCTTGAGAGGAATATTTTGTGTATAACCTGCAAAGTGAATGGAAAGGTACCACTCTAAGTATACAACACAAGCACAACTTCATTGTTTGAAAATGAAAGAAAAGTACTTCACACACTTTCAATTTTTAGTTGTATTACATACTAATTCACTTGCCACTCATTGCAGCAAACAATTTCATTAATTTTTTCAGACCTGAAGGACAAATATTTCCAGTGCTAGTGTTTGATTCTTTATTTAAAAAAAAAAAAAAAAACCCAAGATATAAATCTATGAACTTGACCCTTACTTTTCTGTTTTGAAGAATATTGCACAGCCATCCACATGCTTTCTCTCCTGCTCGGACATGATTTTGGCACGTGACTTTGGAGAAAAAAATCCATCATACCCACGTTCTTTTAATGCCAGCAGAAAGAGGGTGAAGTATTGCTCTGTTTCCACTTCCTGGAATAGAATACAGCTAATGTTACAATGAAGAAAATTAGTGACATGTTAATAAAAAAAGTAAATGCTCCCTCCCCTGTATGAATACAAACCAAAGCAAGCGTCTGTTACCAAATAACTTGTTGCCAAACCCACAGATTTATGTTGCTTACATGGAACCTTACGTTTTACTTTAGATTAGTTGTCTGATATATGATAAAGATATTGGGAGTCCTGAAAGTCAAAAGAAGTTTCAAAAAGGAAACATGGCAGATGTATTTTGAGAAGTTGTCCTGAACATCAACAGGAAGCCCACCATTCATTTTTGACATCTAAAAAGTGGATACTCTCCTAGTTTAAAACAACATTATTTAGAGATATACAACAATTTAGTGCAAACTTTTTCATTCAAGTTGGCTGTTTTTTTCTTAATGTGAGATGGATGGATTTTATTCTTGTAATATACTAGAACTTGTTTAAAAACCAAAATTAGATAATCTTTAAAGCCAACACCACTCAATTGTACTTGACGCTTAGGATAAATTCTTACCAACATGTATATTGGTAAGCAATGTATGTGCCAAATCAGCAAATCACTGCTTAACTTTTAAAGATATGCGTACTACTCCTTTGATTCTAAGTGGACTGCTCATATGGCTGAATTAAGCATAAGCACGAGTGCTATGTTGGATAGGAGTCATAGCAGGGGATTAGAAGAAATGACTTAGGTTAAAATGCAATTTCTTCTTTTTCTCATTAAAGCCTGTTGATTTATTACAAACTAAGTAAAATATTTAGAATACTTGTAGAGAGACAGAAATTCTAATACCAGTTATGTATTAGAAAACATGAGAAGCTAAACTATCATTATAAAATTACAATAATTTAACTAGAATCTGTGCATACATACTGGAATGAACACTTTGAGGTTCACCATTAAGATAAAATACTTTGAATAGAATACCGGCCCAAAAAGGTATTAGGTATTCTTTTTCCAGATGAAAGCCAAAACAAAACAAAAAAAGTGTTGGTTTTTTACTGTTACCTGAAGACTAATGATATCTGCATCCCAGTTCACGATTTCTTCCATGATTCCCTTTTTTCTATACTCCCAATTTAATGCCCAGGACGGGCAGTAGCCATATAGCTGCCGGGTGGCGTATTTATCACATAACACATTGTAACACATGACCGTGAATGAAGCTAGGAGGAAACAGAGGGGATTATTGATGAACATAGATAAAACAGCATTTTTTCCATAAAAGATACCTATTATTGTATGTTACTTCCTCTGTGCTGAAGGATAATTCAGTATCTCAGTAAGTGCACTGAGTCCCCCCCGCCCCACATTTCATTAACGGGGAGGAGAGTCATAAAATCCTTTGAAGTAGCAACTGAAATACAAGGGTAAACTCTGGGGGGAAAACACTACTTGCTTGCATGTGCAAAATACGCATCTCTTTGTGCAAAAGGTAATTGTTGACAGAGTTCTCAGCTGCTTGGCCTAAGTTTGCATTATTACTTATTTTATCATACTGAAGCCTGGGAACAACTATCGCTAAATGAAGCACAATAATTGGTACATACATGCTTCTCCTACTTACATCATTGGGAGCTGCAAGTGCTACTGATATCCCAATTAGGTCCCCATTTAACAGTTTGTTTTGCACTTTTGTGACCCATCAAGAATCCAGAGAAGCCAATGGGCCTCTACAGGATTTTTATGTAGGAAAAGCCAGGAGTACAGCTGAGATGATTGCTAACTGAGCCAGGAGCTAACATCTATTGTCTCAGCTACCTTGAAATAGCAGCTTCAAGCTTAAATCTTCTTACTATATATTTCAGAAACATCCATCTGTTTGTGTGTCAGTTCAGGAATCCATTCAAGAACTTCTTTTAAATGGTAAGAACTAGGACCGCCAAATTTGGTATGCAGCTTCCTCTTAAAAAAATCCTTGCTTAAAGCAAGGTTAGGGTTTGGTTGTGCCAAGGTAATGGGATGTGCCTAGAATTCGGCTGTTTCTCATAAAATGTAAAGGGAGGGGACTGGTAGAAGGGAAAATTATACTGAAGAATGACCGGTGGGGGGGGGGGCAGTGTTCAGAAATGGAGACCAGGACAACTATTACCCCATTGGGCCAGCAGGGGGCAGGAGTGAAGAAAGGGACAGTTATCTACTATACACTTCAGAGTCTGTCTGTCTATCCGTCCTCCCACTGGAGATAATGCACGCCTCCCCTGGATGTGCTCAATGGAGCTGCAGCAGCCATGGACAAGTGAGAGAGCTGCTACAGTGAGAGGGAGGAAACTGTTCTGGCTTCATGGGGCAGACTGCAGACTGAACCCCTCATCTAGGGATGTCAAATAACATTTAATTGAATAGTTGAGTAACCTCATGAATTCTTAACTGTTAGTCGACTATTCCACAGTACCCGGGGGCAGAGCCAGTAGCCAGTGTGCTCCTGGCCATGGTCCCAAGGAACCCCCAGCCACTCCGTGCTGCTGCCTCTGTATCAGAGGCAGCAGCGCAGGGCATCAGGCAGGAGCTGGTCTGCGAGGGGAACCAGTTTAAAAACCAGCTCCCCTTGTGGACCAGCTGACTGTTGCCCCGTGCTGCTGCCTCTGATACAGAGGCAGCACTGTGGGGTGGCAGCAGCCTGTTTTGCACACCCAGACCCAGCACAAGCCAGAGCTGAGCTGAGCTGCCTGCCCACCTGGCTCCTAATGCTCTTTAAATGCAGAGCTACAGTGGGGGTAGGTCCCAGACCCTGTGTGAGTTGGAACTAAGCCTGGCTGTTTGCCCACCTGGCTCCTAATACATTTTAAATGCAGAGCTGCAGCAAGTATGGGTCCCGGACCCATCACAAGCCAGGACTGAGCTGGGCTACTGGCTAGCCTGCTAAAAAAATTTACTGGGGGGAGAGGGGGAAAAATGCGTGTAGTCTATAGCATTAACTTATAAGCTTTTTCTAATCAGTTAATCGACTATCCTATTTCATCCCCATCCGAGAACAATGATTTAAATTAAAAAAAAAAAAACTTATTTGAGCTAAGGACCTGAACAACACTGGGCAGGTCTTCTAATAGCTTATATAATGAAACAGCATTAAACAGCATGATTATACAGCAAATTGCTGACGGATGTGCTACTACTGTAACATTTTGCTAGTTTTCCATGGTATACTGTTGTGACGGAGTGCGGACGCCCCACCGCTGGGCAGATACGGCAGCCAGGAATTCTGGTTGCCTGGCCCTTCCCTGCGCTTGTGTGGTGCATGCTCACGCCAAACGCCAGGCGCTTTAAACGCTGGCAGCGTGACTGGGGTGGGGGGGTGGAGGGGGAGGACTGCCCTCCTGAGCAGAAGACGGAGAGAGCCGGAGGAGGCACCCTACTGGCAGCACGAAGAGCCGGCGGGTCCACCTGTGAGGAGGAGCGGTCCGACCCCCCAGCCAGGAGAGGAGCATCCCGCAGCCAAGCGACAGGCTGAGGCGGCGCCCCCCGGGGAAGCAGACAGCGTCCCGGCTGGAGATGCCGGAGAACCAAGTACCCCAGTCAGAGAGAAAGGGAGGGGTAAGAAGGAACCCAGGGCGGGCTTGTCCCGCGTGGCTGGAGACTTGTGGAGCGGAATCCCGCTCCAGCCTTAAAGGGTCGGTGTTCTCCGACCCCTAGGGCCCTGGCTTGGGGCCCGGAGGTGAAGGTGGGCCCGGGTCCCCCTACCCACTCCCCTTCCCCCTCCCTCACCCAAAGGGAAGACAGAAAGAAGGGGAGTGACTTTGAGGGGCCGCGGCAAATGTGGCGGCCCATCGGAGACACTGGGCAGAATACCCCCCCTTGGGTGGGGGACCCTCAAAGTATACACAATTGTCATTGCTCGCTGTGTCCTGTTTACTGTTCTTTTTGCTTTAAGACCCTCTAGGAATGGACCTGTGGGCCAACCTGTCTGGGGAGTGCCACCGTCATTTCTATGGACCTGAAATCAGGATTTAACTTAAACCTTGCAAGAGGAGAATTTTGAGGGATATCACCTGTGTACTAGCAAATATGTTAACCTGAGCTATGGATGGAGCAATTATGTAATCTTTTAGACTACTGGCTTATTGTGCTAATTTTGTCTTACTGCTAGAACCTATCCAGGGCCTTGGGAACTCCCACCCTGTCGCTTCTCTACGTCCATTGGCACCCTATATAATCTATAGTAATCCATTGTTTAGCAGTGTCTCGCTGAGCCTAACAGCGAAATGACACTCCACCAGCACTGTGCATAATAAACCCTTGTGCTTGGATCTATATGTTCCTTCATAGATCATTAGAGAATTTACTTTCTCTTTTTCCTGTGGTGGAAGACCACACTTTGGCCAAAGAAAAACATTAAAGTAAAATCAGGAGGTATAGATTTAAAAAGAAAAGTTTGGCAAACAATGAATGTTGACGTTTTAATACAGTAGAGAAAATGAGTGTCATGCTTCCTATTAGCTCATCCAACCTAAATCACCCATCTTTCTCGCTCAATGGCAAATCGAAGGTTTGAATGTTTCACTTTAGAATTTACAATGATTGAAAAGCTGACCAAAGCCAGCTTCCCACTACTAGGCAATAAGAAGGGTCTCTTTTGAAGAAAGGGGTAGTCAGATTTGCAAGGGAAATTTTTGTGGATATGGGATTATCCCAACTTCCGATTACTTTGAACACAGAGCTCCAGCAAGGTATCATTTCAAGCTTCAAAAATTAACTATTGTTAATTTGGTCTCAAAATTTACCTAAAGATGATTTTTCTCATGAAAGCTGAAAACACATTGAAAGCATAAATTAAAATGACAAGCAAAAGGAAAAATAAAAGGAAGGCTGAAAATTTGTTCTGAAGGATTCTTTTCTTATGCTTGATTTAATAAAAGGGATTTTCTGCAATCAGAATGAGGAGCCTGAAACTTCAAGGGCAAATTTATGAATGTTTCATAAGTTAATAAAAATGAATAAAAATCCAGACGTGGCTCCATTTGTAAACAATTCTTGTTCTAAACCCAGAAATTTTATTAACAACAAAAAGGAAAGAGAAGAACTTGTACTGGACCAAGGAAAGCGGCTCAATTTAAAAAAAAAAATCTTAAAAATAGATATTTGCTGTTCAGTACAGTAGCAGTAGAGGGCACCAAACTATCTTCAGTACCAGGCATTCCTGTACTTCTCCTACTGCAGTTGAAGAACCCAAAGAAGCAGAGAGAAGAAAAGGAAAACACACACAGATGCAAGGGCAGTGCCCAGGAGAAATTCAAATGCCACCCAGTTGATTAGCAGAGTGCCCACAGCTAGGTTCTGTGTTTCACAAATGCCTCCGTTTGCACACAAAAAAATTGGTTCTGCACATGGATAGAAAAGATTGAAGAGAACATTGTTCAGGGGCTTCTGGAACTACACTGAGGAGCAGTTTAGAGGTGCTGCCTGTGGTATTTGTGTGCAGTTATTTTATGATTTACACTATTTCTGTGAAACAGCGATAAACATTTATATGGTTTAAATTTAAATCCAACTGAACTGGGTATCTGCTTTCTCAGGGCCATCACTGGCCGGCGCACTTAGAAGACACTGAACTCTAACCTTATGAAGGTAACTGCTTTTGCATCAAATCAAAAGGAACAGGCTAGATGGTGGTATTTTTCTGAAGCAGTGTCAAAAAACAACTAGAAGGGATCATTATGGGCACAGGAAAGAACCCCAAAACAGCAATATATATGTTAAGGGCTATTTTTTAAAACAAATTCTCTTTATGATTTTGAGATCGTTGCAGTCAGGTAGCAATAATCTAAATAAAACTTTGCAAGAGAATGAATTGTAGAAAGTTAAAAATATCCTGTTATTTTTAGACTGATCCATATTTTAAAGGCATAAGACTTACGCTTACTACTTTCTGTTTGCTATAAATATTTGAAGCATTGATGGAAAGAAGGGAGAAAGGCCACAAAAGTACCTGAAGGCAGAATTTGGTCTCGTTCTTTTAAAGTAATCCACGGCCTTGGAGGCAGCTGCTCTGGATGAACTGAAATTACAAAAGAGTGACTAATTTAATTTAGGGTTTATAAATATCAATGTAAGTCACTATCTTAACTTAATCAAGTTGAGAGCTCAGCAGCATTGCCCAATACTATGCTTTAAAAACCCAGAGGGGAGATACGAAATTCCAAAGCCTTTATGCTCAAGGGAGGAAAGAGGATTCTGAATCATCATACAAAGGCCTAAAAATTGTAAATGTAATAAAATAGCAAATTCAGAAATCCCAAAATATTCAGGTATCCCAAAATAGTGCTTCTCTCTGATTTTCAGCACATGGGCATCCTCTTTTGCTCTCCATACTTCCTAAGACATTCCCTGAAACACTTCTGTACCACTGCAATGTTGCCATTTGACCCAATTTTCTCATCTAGTATTGTTAGTGAAATTCCTCTCCCTGGGACCTCGTAATGCCTGGGTGGCAATAAAACTCCAAAGGACTCTGTCCAAGGAAAAAAGCCCTTTTTAAAAATGATGTTGAGGAAATTGTGTGCAGTAATTTTACAACATAGTAGTCAAGTCCAGGTGTGATAGAAAGACTTCTCATTAAATTTTCATATAAACTAATTTCTAATAGGGATGTAAAATCCTGTTTAATAAGTTAACTGTTTTAACCAGGTAACCGCATAAATGGGTGTCATAAATGGTTGGCCGGAACAGCCCCTCACCCACGGTATGGCATGCAGATTAACCAGGTGATGCTTACCGGTTAACCATTCCACATCCCTAATTTCTAACAAAGGGTGCATTCAATTGGAGCTATGCAAATTGTGTAGCATATTTCAAGTTAATTTTGAAATAGCTTATTTTGAAATTTGGCGACGTATACACCACTCTTATTTCAAAATGAATCGCTATTCTGAAACATCCCTCACTTCTCGTGGAATGAGGTTTACAGGGACGTCAGAATAGCGAGCCAGTCATATTTTGGAATAATGGGCACGCTCAAAAGACACGAAATAGCAGTATCCCAAAATAGTGCTGCAGTGTAAATGAAGACAAACTGCACGAAATAAAAGTTATGGGAAATCATTAATGTTTAAGAGTGCCCTACCAAAAGTACCCCATAAATCTTACTAAAGGTTTTTATTTAGTTTTCCCCCCAAAAAAGATAGTATGTTGTAGACAGGATTGCAAAGTAAATCTCTCAAATTCATCAAATGCTTTAAAAAAGAATCCCACCCCAAATAAATACCCTACAACCAAACTCAATTTCAGTTTGTATCAATACATTTGAAGGAGGGACGAAGGGGAAACAGGACACAAAACTAAAACATTCAACAGTGAAATAGAGTGGTTAAATTATAAATGCATAAGGGCAGGATTTTAAAATAGTGAGAGAAATCTATTTCTGGACTGAAGTTTTAGGAACAGTTGAAATCATGCTGCTTGCAATTTGGAATTAATACAAGTGAAAAGTACCGAAGTAGGAGCAATAACAAACTGAGGGCTTCAGTTTCTAATAAGATATAAAGTGAGGATAGAGGCCGTACAAACTCTCCCATGTCACCCAGCCAATGTATCTCAGCCTCTGCTGATGAAAGGATAGTTTGGTTCCCTGTCAAATTAAACTTTGGCCCTAATGAGATTGCCAGCCATGATGCCAATTTTTAACTGATTTAAAATACACTGATCCTACCCAACCGCTTCTCCTGGATGCACATGCTCCCTTAAACAGAAACCTTTTGTCACTACTTATCAGTTCTGGACTAGGGATGTAAGAGTTTAACCAGTTAACTAATAAGCATCTGCTTATAGGTTACCTTGCCGGTTAATCTCTCGGCCAATGCTGGGGGCTCATGAAGCCAGCAGCCACAGGGAGCATTGAACCATGCAACAGACTGAATTTCAATCAGATATTTAGTAGGTTTCTTGTTTTTTTTTTAATTTTTACAACGCTATTCTGGGCTCAAAGCAGTGATCTAGTGGCGAAGGACGCCATATTCCATATATTAAATCTAAGCCATTAATTTAGGAAGCTAGATTTCTTCATGCCCTACCACAAGTCATATCTGTTACAATACTACTTCATCGATTTTGTTATTTTTGTGTGGGAGTCCCAGGACTTGATAGGATCATAAAAGCAGTTGGAAGCGATTCAGAAACTCAGACCCTCAATTGAATGCTATCCAATACGAGTGACAGTGTTTGGCAGTTAGTTATGTCAAATGAAAATTCTGGTTGTGTTACCTGCTAGATTGTCAAGCATGTAGTTCAGCAGCTTTCGTGTTCCATCTGGGTCCTGGTACAGGCTGAGAATATCCTGTGATAAAGGATTGCCTGAAAGATTCAGAACAAAAATGCAATAATGAGCTCCCTGAATCAAAATGTGCATTGAAACTTGACTTTCCTGAAAGAGAATAGCACGCCCAGGAGGAGACAGACAAGATGATCCATTTGGTCTTTTCCATTTCCAATTTATCTAATTCCAGAATATAACAATGGATGGCCTGGGAAATAGCTAGCACAGATGATAGTATCTTTCATATCATTTCAACTGAGCAGTAACCCAAGTAATTTTTTGTTTCAACCTCACTAAACACATTCATTTTTATATTTGGAAATTATGCACTTAAGTACCGCATTAAAAAAATAAACTATGTTTTAAGTAGTGGAGGAAGGATAAAATGGACAATTCAAGGCCACTGATAAGCTTCTTGTAGAAAGATATGCAGGGCCACTAGGACACGTATGCTCTGAAAGGGCACTGTGAAAACATGCATAGGTATGTGGCACTGCTCTGGGGCAAGTGTTTACTCTCACTGAGGCAAATGGTTGAGGATGCATGCATTCCATAATACAAAGCCCAAAAGCTTGGATAACTTAAACTTTAACACAACAGCCAGCAATGATACTTTTCAACAATTTCTGGGTAAAATAGAGGGATTTCAGGAGAGGCAGCTTCACGATGAACTGTACATGCATGCAGAACACATCTCTTACCAAAAGCACCCCAACTAGAGGATTCTGAAATTTTGCACAGAGCACATGCACAGTTTAACAGTTATGCCAAACTGAAGGTCAAAACAGATTTTCTCTCAAACCCAGAGAATTCTCTTCTGCCTCGTGTAGAGTATTTTACTTACAGAGTTCCAACTTTCAATCAATCTTTAGCTACTGTCCTAATTCATCTTTGTTCATCTCCAATATAGCTAAAGATATATTGCTTAATATTCCAGATGACAAACTATGGACATAGTGTTGTTGGGTTTTTTTAAACTTGGTCTAAAACTTGGTTTAACACATAAAAACCACCAAAAAAAGTTATGAATAGGGTTACCGGAAATCTGCAGGACATTCTGCCAAATTCTGCAAATTTTGGGAAGTTTATTCCTTAAAGGCAATTCATCTCAAAATATAAACCCTAATGTAATACTTTTTTTCAGTGAAATATATTGATTTTACTTAAAAATTAGTCAGCCATCTTTTGCTCCTTTAAAAAAAAACCTCTGCTACCCTGAAATTTCATCCTACTCTCTCCTTCTGAAGACATTCGTAATCCTTCTAAAGTTTCTTTCTTGCCATCTCAACCTCCCATATAATGAAGTATACCTACATATTAAGACTGAAGAGCTATTTTCATATGGAAAACCTGCAATATTTTTCTAGCGGAACATGTTCAGGAGCACAATTTTCATAAAATAAAAATGCAATATTATTGTAATAATATTCTAGGAGTGGGGGAAACAAGGTATCTTGAACAAATGCAGCAGACACAGCCATGCATACTACAAATATAGACTATGGCTTGCTTTGAAAAGGAGTTTTAAAATCACAGAACACTACAGAGCCCAAAAATATCAATCTGGAGAATTGTTAGAAGTGCACTCACCTTTCAAACCTAGGGTTTGTAGCTGGAAGAGCCGTCCAAGTTCATAAGGCAAAACCCGTAGCATATTGTTATTTAAAAGCAATTCCCTACAATAGATGAAAAAGTAGTTTATTAGCATCATTTTAAAAGGGTCGTTTTCATGATACTGTATGCGGTGATATTCTTGAAGGATGGCTACTTCAGTTTTTAAATTGTTATACATTCTGTAAATAAGATTATAAACTTTCACGTTTAAGTTTGAAGATAAAGAACTGGACAAAACCATAATACATCAGGACAAAAAGGAAACACTGTACACATACAAGGTGTCGTGTTGAGGAAGCATGAAGCTACAACAATTTTTGTATTGACCTCTAAGGGTCACATAAGTGGGATACAAAAAAAAATTTTTTTTAAATTGAGTAAGCATTTTACTTGGAAGCAGAGATGCTAATTGTGAGTTCAATGGCTATTTGACAGGGTTTTTCATTTGTAAGCTGGCTGAAAGCCAGCATTGAGCATTTGTGGCAATGGACAGTAGCTCAATGTAATTAGTTAATTGCCCACAGAAAACAGACAGCCATATGGGGATATTTCAAAAAGCCCAATAAAATAATCAGAGAGTTAGAGGTTTAATGCTAAAGAGAATCCGTTAATAATAAAACTAATTTGCCTTGCAGGTCTATATTAACGTACATCTAAGAATTTTAAAGAAAAGTCTATGCACAAATTTCAAGGACAAAGTTTGTTCACTTGTTCCCATATCCATCAGTGACAGACTCTTGGGAAGTTAAGCAGTCTACCCTTCTCACCTGAGAGATACCATGTTTCCTAGTTCTGCTGGTAAACTTCGGAGTTTGTTGGATGATAGATCCAGGTAAACCAGATTATGGAGCTTGGCAATATCAGGTGGAATGCGAGCAAGATTATTGTCATTGAGGTGTAGAGCAGTCAAGTGAGTCAGGGACCAAAGTGACATACTTAAGCACCGCACTCTACCTAAAAGAGAAAATGTAAAGAATTAAGTCTCCAAATAGCTTTTTATTCTTAAATTAAAACAGGAGGCACAAATCATAGGGAATGGAGAGGTACAACTTTAATGTGCTGAAAAATCAGGTGCGGAAATCACACTTCTGGTAATTAAGTGGAATTTTGATGTTTTTTAGCCTACCTAAGTGCTGAAATATATCCCAGGAGGAAGAACTGAACTCACTCAGCCAGATTTATCTGTAATGTTTCATCACTAATAGGTTTTAAATGACCGTCCAATACTAGTTTTGAGTAGGAAAGAGAAATGGAAAGAAAAAAAATCAGATGCAAACCTGCTTTTTGCATGTTAGTTTTTAATCAAATCTATTCAAACTCAAAACAAACAGTATTTTGAGTGATCCTAGAAGTCAGGTATTTTTCCTTAATTATGGTTCTCTCCTTTCCCTGAAACAAAGCACTTTTATAAGAGAAGCTTTCAAATCAGTATTAATTTACGATCAGAGCAATACTCCTAAAGAGCAATTTAGCCATGACAAGATTTAAAAACTCACCAGAGATTTCTAATTCTGCCCAGTGAGATTTCTTCCCATTGGCTACCTCCTCTGCTGACATGATGGTGTAAATTCTGCGAGGATCTGGAGGATCATATTTTTCCTTTGGCATCCCTGTTAGTCTGAAAGATTGCCATGATTATTACAGTACACAGCTGAAAATTTATTTTAAAACAGAGCCATCTGACCAATTATACTTCATGAACTTGCTTCTGCAAAAACGGGGGTACTTCAAGTACTTCTCACAGTGCATAAAGTTAGTATGTGCTTATGTCCCTGCAGAATCAGGGCCAATGTTGCAAAAGGGAGTTTCTTCCTTGGAAGCTTTGGTTTCTGAAGTCAGAATAATTGCATTATCTTATACTAATCGACAAGTAGAATTTCTAAGTTCCACTGTGCTGCCTGCCCTCCCCTGCTGCTGCCACCGCCCTCCCCATTCCTGCCTACTTTCCCTGCTGCCTCCTCCACCCCCCACCCCGACACAGGTGTCTGTCTACTGCAGGGTGGGGGAACCTATGACTAGAGAGCTGGATGCGGCCCTCTGCTTGCATGATTCTGGCACCCTCGGCTTGGAGCTCCCCCCACCCCAGCATTGGGGAGCATGCACTGGTGCTCCAGCCTGCCACTGTCCCACCATGGGACTGGAGCACACAAAATCTACTAGCCTGGGCCCCCTTAGGCACAGGGCATACCATCATAAAAAAACCACTGGGAAGAGGTGAGAGGTGCAAGCTCTGGAAGGGAATTTGGGTGCAGGATGAAGTAGAGAAGGGGATGCTGGCTCAGGGAAGGGGCTCCAGGTTGGGGAATTTGAGGCTCAGGTGTAGGGCTGGGGTGCTGAGCAAGCCTCAGGCTTGTGGCTGTGATGGTGCAGGAGTTTGGGTTGGGGTGAATGAGGGGCTCAGGGCAGAGGCTGGGAGTATGATGGGCTCATAGAATCATAGAGCTGGAAGAGACCTTAGAAGACCATCAAGTCCAGCCCCCTGCTCTAGACAGGATCAATCCCAACTAAATCAACCCAGCCAGGGCTTTGTCAAGCTGAGACTTAAGCACCTCTAGGGATGGAGACTCCACTACTTTCCTAGGTAACCCATTCCAGTGCTTCACCACCCTCCTAGTGAAATAGTTTTTCCTAATATCCAACCTGGACCTCTCCCACCGCAACTTGAGACCATTGCTCCTTGTTCTGCCATCTGTCACTACTGAGAACAGCCTCTCTCCATCCTCTTTGGAACCTCCCTTCAGGAAGTTGAAGGCCGCTATCAAATACAAGCTCACTTCTCTTCTGCAGACTAAGCAGACGCAACTCCCTCAGCCTCTCCTCGTAGGTCATATGATCCAGCCCCCTAATCATTTTGGTTGCCTCTGCTGGACCCTCTCCAACGCATTCACATCCTTCCTGTAATTGGGAGCCCAGAACTGGACACAATACAGATGTGGCCTCACCAGAGCTGAGTAAAGAGGAATAATCACTTCTCTGGATTGATTGGCAATGCTCCTCTTAATGCAACTTAATATGACATTAGCCTTCTTGGCTACAAGGGCACACTGTTGACTCATATCCAGCTTCTCATCCACTGTAATTCCCAGGTCCTTTTCTACAGAACTGCTACTTAGCCAGTTGGTCCCCAGCCTGTAACAATGCTTGGGATGCTTCCTTGTTGAACCTCATCAGATTTCTTGTGGCCCAATCCTCCAATTTGTCTAAAGTCACACTGCACTCTATCCCTACCCTCCAGCATATCTACCTCTCCCCCAGCTTACTGTTATCTGCAAACTTGCTGAGGGTGCAATCCATCCCCTCATCCAGGTCAGTAATAAAGATGTTGAACAAATCAGGACACAGATTTGCAGTGTGTGAATGGTGCAGGAGTGCTGTGGCAGAAGACGGGGGGATGTGGTGGTGAAGGAGTTTGGGGATATGAGAGGCTCAGGACAGGCGGTTCCAGTTTATGATAGGCTCAGGTTTTGGGTGTGGGGGGGTTCAGGAGTGTTATGATGCTGCGGCCAGATAGGGGCTTGTTGGCCAGGCTTCATTTTTAAATAAAATATTATGTCAAACACAAAATGTTTCAGCATTGTCTTTATTTATGAGAGGGACAGGGAACCTGTTTTGAGTCACTAACCCACAGAAATGTCAGTTGGGGCCACACAAGTGAGATGAAAAAAACCAATCCCACCAAAACTCCCCAAACCTCACTAATATGGCCCCAACTGTGCTGGTGAGGGCAGGGGACAGGGTGCTGGTGGGGGGTGGGAGGGGGGTCTGCCCAGGGGGAGGGGACAGACAGCTGGGGCCAGTACCTGGGGATCCTGGATCTCAGGAAGCACGCTGGCTGCTCTTCCCCTCCCCTCCCCCAGGCACCCTCCCGCTCTAACCCAATTCCTCCCCTTCCCCAGAGCCAGGCACACCTCCCCCCTGCCCCTGCTCTAATCCAATCCTTCTCTCCTCCCCTTCCCCAGAGCCAGGCACCCCCTTCCCCTTTAACCCAATTCCCGTCAACTTCCCCAGAACCAGGCACTGTTTTGCCATGAAACTTTGAGGATGCCCTCCTATGATTGGAGCATGGGCCAGACCCTCGCTCTTTCACCCATGATCAATCTGGTTGGCCATGGACCATAGACTCATAACAGCCACACTGGGTCAGACCGAAGGTCCACCATCTAGCTCAGTATCCTGTCTTTAGTTAAGTGATCAAAGTGGTTAAATAATGTTGGTCCTTGCACCGATTTACACCTGCCTATGTGGAAGGGATGCATTAGTCCCATGACACCAAGAACTACAAAGTTTAAGGTGACCTCTTCTATTTATATTGGTAGCTTTCTCTTTTGGGGGAGGGAAACAGGTAACATTTGTTAATATATCACCCTGCATTGTGAAAGTTTCTCTGTCAGTAAGTGGAGAGTTTCATCTGCTATAAAACACTTCAATTAATTTCACTTCTCCTCAGTGAATCAGACCCTGAATTGCAAATTACGAGACTTGCTCATTTGTTATGAAGACCGTAAGCTACCCTCCACAACACTAATCAAAAGCTACATTAGAGAGTCAAACACTGGTGTAACTTCTGAGATTATGAATGCTTAAAATGAAACCTAAAATTAAACATGTTCTTTGATTTCTGCGTGTTATTCAAAACAGATTAAGATTTCATATAATGACCACTTGTTACAGAGATCACCTACCAACCCACTTACGAAATGTTTCAAGTGGCCTTAAGTCAACAGCACACCACATGGGTAACTTTCCTATATTGTCTATTTGTATGTATCCCCTATCAAAATAACCCTAACTGTACAAACACATTTCCAAAGTTATCCTGGAAAAGCTATAAGTTACCAAAACAGTCACATTACAGTAAAAAGAGAACATAAAACACAACTTGTGCTAACTGTATTCTCGAACATTTGTGCCCATATTTCACACACTGAAAACTCTATTTGTATCAATGTACAGAAAGAAAAATTCTCCAATGCACAAAAAGACAATTTAATCTCTTAATAAGAAGTGTGTTTGTCTACATAAAATACCTTCGCCTCCATAGGACTATAAATATATATTACATGTTTGGTCATTACAAGAGGTACAAACAAAGAATTCTAACAGTACTTCACAGTCATCTAAAGACAGATTTTTGGAAACATACTGCAACTGAAATCAAGAGGACAGAGCAACTGCTTAGCCCAGCAATCACACACAACTGCAATTAGTCTCAAACAGCTCTTGCTCAGGTGTATACAAAGGCTAGCCCAGCGATACTTTTGGCTGACAACACTGCACTTAGAACATCTGTGTCCTGCCTTTTGCTACTCCTTCTTGACATGAAACTGCATCTACTGGATTTACTGTAAAAATGCTATGAACTAAAGCAAAAGAGTCCAAAGATGCAGTTTAAAGTGAAGCTTTGGAAAACGCAGCCTGTCAAACAAGGAAGTATTGTGCCATTAGACCATATTGATGAAGTGGAATCTGCAAAGGTTTAATTTAGGGACTCTGAACAGCTTGAGCACTCAAATACAGACTTTCAAAAAGTCAACCATCTTCTGTTTTCAACTACTACTACATTTTTGTAAGTGATGTTGGTGTGAATAACAAGGGAACTTCAGGATAAACGTAGCAGCAGCACTATAAACTCACTGAAATTTTGCTAGGGAAAAATTAGAGCCAGTCATATAGATTCTATTTGTGCTGAAGTAGTTGCCAACCACAATCCAATATTTCTAAAAGAAGTCACAATTTTCTTCACGGGTTTAAAAAGAAATGCAACTGGTTATAATCACACTGCATGGCAGCGATGAGACCCCAGCTGGAGTGCTGGGACTAACTGGGAAAGAATGTGGACTAACTGGGAAAGAATCCAGAACAGAGCAATAAAACTGACCGATGAGGAAACATTAGAAAAACTAGGCAAATTTAGTCAGGAGAAAAGAATACTGGGGGGGAGGGGCTAATAACTCCTAACATATTTGAAGACTGTTGTATAAAAAGGAAGGCGATCAATTGTATTCCAGATCACTGAAGACAGACAAGTAATAGGCTTAATCTGTAACAAAGATGACTTAGATTAGATATTAGGAAAAGCTAAACAGAAGTGAAGCTTAGAATCAGGCTTCTAAAGGAGGCTGTGGAATCTGTCCCTGGAGTTTAAGAATCTGTTTCACTGACACCTGTGGGGGTGGGCCTGATTTACTTGGCCCTGCCTCTGTGCAAGGGACTGGACTTGACTTCTAGCCCCCTTCCAGCCCTACATTTACATAAGAACAGCCATACTAGGTCAGACCAAAGGTCCATTTAGCCTAGTATCCTGTCTTCCAACAGTGGCCAATACCAGATGCCCCAGAGGGAATGAACAGAACAGGTAATCAAATGATCCATCCCGTCACCCATTCCTAGCTTCTGACAAACAGAAATTAGGGACACCATTCCAGTCCACCCTAGCTAAGAGCCATTGACAGACCAATCCTCCATAAATTTATCTAGTTCTTCTCATTCTTTTTCGAACCCCAATTTCTACAACTGCATTAAGTTGCCAATGTGGAGTTACAATCCACAACCCCAAATTCTCCTGAGTCACTATTTCAAATCATGGGACTAAAAGTACGTCTTAAACTTTCACCTTTTAAATTTAGATATCTTTTTTCAGAAGAGCTCAGAAGAAAACCAGCAAAGCATCTTTCATCAACTAGGAAGAAGATAAATTTACCAATTTGTGCTGGAAGCGAGAGTAGTCAGCTTGCTTCTATCTTAAGTGATTATTTAATGTTTCCATTGCAGTAGCTCTCAGAGATCAGCTATGCACTGTATAAATATAAGAGATGGCCCCTTTTCCCAAAGTGCTTACAGACTAATAGAAATTCATCTTATTGAGTCATTATGGCATATACTGTTCAATCTTAGTTCTTTCATGCTTGAACATACAAATGAATTTTCTTTCATAAAGAGGGAAGTAGAGATGTAAAGGATAACATGTTGGCACAAATTCAAAACCTCTTTCTAGACCTCAAGTGCATTGACATTTTCATGATTTTTCACAGGGGTGTGACTGTGGTTTTCTGAAGGTTCTCCAGCAGATAGTCTGAATAATTTCTCCCTGTCCTGTAACAGAACACAATCTAATGCCCAATAACCCCATTTAACGCTTGCCAAATGGGATTAAAAGCATACATGCTTAAGAAGATAGCAACATTTAACAATACATTTGTTTTCACCTCTCGGTACCTGGCTGAGGTGAAAACTGAAAAAGGGATTCGTTAAGAATAAATAACTCGCAGGGGTACTAAATACTTGCACTCTGAACATGTCCGAGGTCAGAAACATGTTTTAGTGCTTTGATTTCCCTTGAAGCAAAGGGACATAGTAGGAGACGAAGTTGAGACAGGTGTCATTTTACAAGTTGATAATACCACTTTAAAACGATCTCTACAGAAATCCCTGAAAAGAGGCTTCACAATGCTTTTCTTTCCTTCAGCTACCGCACAGCTGTGCATACATGACAGCATTTATGTTGCAAAAAAATTCCTATTTCCTACTTTTAGTGATATTTTAAGCACTTAAGTTTTAACATACCAAGTTTTAATGTGTTTGAAGTAGAAATATAGATTTTTATAGTTATTATTGTAGAAATTATTTAGAATAATTTGATTTAGAACTATTGTAGAAACAGATTTAGATTTTTATGGCTATTATTTTGTTTTTAGTTTGAAAGTAGTGATTGTAATATAATATAATGAAAGAATGTAATGATTTGCTTTTCCTTGAAATTTTGTTTGTAACCCTTGCTCTTGTTTTTGTTATGTGAGAGGGTAAGGAATGTGAGAGAGATGGGTGAAGGCCACCAGTAAACCAGGAATACCAAAAGGAAGGATCCAAAAATGGACTAGAAGGCATAACAGAAAAGGGCAGATTGGTGACGCAGGACACTAAGGGAAAGGGCAAGCACTTATCAATTGGGACAAGATATTTGTGATCGATACCAGCTTAGCATGGCAGAAGGTAAGGGGCAAGAGAAACTTCTAGAAAAACATCCATTAGAAAAACAGCATGATGATGCAAAACTTACTGATCCCAATGAAGAAAAACTACTATAAAAAGTGACTGTTTTGCCATGAAACTTTGGGGATGCCCTGCCATGACTGGAGCATGGGCCAGACCCTCGCTCCTTCACCCATGATCAATCTGGTTGGTCATGGACCATAAACTCATAAGTAAGAACATAACAGCCATACTGGGTCAGCCAAATGTCCACCATCTAGCTCAGTATCCTGTCTTGACTACAGTGGCCAATACCAGATGCCCCAGAGGGAGGGGGCTCTCCACCACTTTCCAAAACCTTGGAGTGGCCACCTGTCAAAAATTATTGCCCACCCCTGCATTAGGACAAAGCCATGTGTCTGTTTCTACTTCAGTTTATGAAATGGCCAAAAACAAATCACTTTAGTTTTGAAAAATTAGGACAAAATTACATTAGCAAGTAGGACAGATTAAGCCTTGGCCTTCTTTCCCGTACTGCTGAATGAAAGACTATATATAAAGTGCACATTATTAGCAGCACTAAAAGGAGCAGGGGAGATTGTGTACATTTAAAAAAACACTTGTAAATATGTTCTTTTTGAAGCAACATCCACCTAGACTCATGCACAGACAATATATATAGCAGCAGATTGGATATTTTTGGAGTGATGTTTGATGGTTCCAAGTATAAAATGTTTGTTTTTGCCATGTCTTCATTTCTGCCATAGCAAAACTGCTTACTAAATTAAACTAGCAAGCCAAAACACAGATAAATGAAATTTCAAAATCTTCAAGTACTCTTGGATAGATGTGACAAACTTAACAGAGGGTGCAGTACTGCTAGCATATGGCTTGATTTGAAATTCCTGTATCCTGGTCTTACTGAGATGTGGAAGCATTCTTCAGTGATTCTAAAGACATTAAAAATCCCTTTGAGAAAGTTGTGTGCGCAGATGCCAAGAAATTCAAGAATCAGAATCATAGAATACTAAAACTGGAAGGGACCTCGGAGAGGTCATCGAGTCCAGTCCCCTGCCCTCATGGCAGGACCAAATACTGTCTGGACCATCCCTGATAGACTTTTATCTAACCTACTCTTAAATATCTCCAGAGATGGAGATTCCACAACCTCCCTGGGCAATTTATTCCAGTGTTTGACTACCCTGACAGTTAGGAACTTTTTCTTAATGTCCAATCTAAACCTCCCTAACAGCAGTTTAAGCCCATTGCTTCTTGTTCTATCCTCAGAGGCCAATATGAACAAGTTTTCTCCCCCCTCCTTATGACACCCTTTTAGATACCTGAAAACTGCTATCATGCCCCCCTCTGAATCTTCTCTTTTCTAAACTAAACAAAACCAATTTTTTCAGCCTTCCTTCATAGGTCATGTTCTCCAGACCTTTAATCATTCTCGTTGCTCTTCTCTGGACCCTCTCCAATTTCTCCATATCTTTCTTGAAATGCAGTGCCCAGAACTGGATACAATACTCCAACTGAGGCCTAACTAGCACAGAGTAGAGCGGAAGAATGACTTCTCGTGTCTTGCTCACAACACACCTGTTAATGCATCCCAGAATCATGTTTGCTTTTTTTGCAACAGCATCACACTGCTGACTCATATTCAGCTTGTGGTCCACTATAACCCCTAGATCTTTCTGCCGTACTCCTTTCTAGACAGTCGCTTCCCATTCTGTATGTGTGAAACTGATTGTTCCTCCCTAAGTGGAGCACTTTGCATTTGTCTTTACTAAACTTCATCCTGTTTACCTCAGACCATTTCTCCAATTTGTCCAGATCATTCTGAATTATGACCCTATCCTCCAGCTTAGTCGCAACCCCTCCCAGCTTGGTATCATCTGCAAACTTAATAAGCGTACTTTCTATGCCAATATCTAAATCGTTGATGAAGATATTAAACAGAGCTGGTCCCAAAACAGACCCCTGCGGAACCCCACTTGTTATACCTTTCCAGCAGGATTGTGAACCATTAATAACTACTCTCTGAGTACGGTTATCCAGCCAATTATGCACCCACTTTATAGTTATGCACAACACCTTATCTAAGTTGTATTTGCCTCGTTTATTGATAAGAATATAATGCAAGACCGTATCAAATGCCTTACTAAAGTCTACGTATACCACATCCACCGCTTCTCCCTTATCCACAAGACTCGTTATCCTATCAAATATACAGAATTGATACAGAATTACTGCTATATACCTGTTCAGGAGTTTCTTAAATGAGAGAGACTGGTGCGGTTCTCAACCTTTTCAGAAAGTTAGAATCAATATAATTTAGGTATTTTTGTTCAAGTGGATTTTCTATGGATTTTATTAATAAAAATGTAATACTACAATTTGCATTGGTATTTCTCTGGGTTTCTTAAGGTGGGTGCTTGATATAGAACAAAGACTGTATCCAAATTCTGTCATCACCAGAATCTGTTTGAGGGTATTTTCCTCTTCTGTTTCTCCAAGAGTAACTTCAACTTCAACTATTCCCTTAGCTGTTGTTCAGATTGAAAAAAAAAAAAAAAGTAGGCACATTGTGGTTTTGTCAGAGTAATGCATCCTTTTTGGCCACATCACTTTTTTAAATCTAGTAATTCTATTGAAAATAGGTTGTTAGTGAAGTGACTGAAGGAAATGCCTATTCTTTGTGGCTTTTGCCGAGAGCAGGGAATATTTAATTATTTTCTGCAGCCACTGTTATGAAATATTTTAATTTTGGACACCTCTAAGTTAAATTACAAGTACAAATGCAAAAAAAGAGACTGCTTATCACACCTTAACTCAAACAGATGTTCACCAGCTAATAGAGAATAAAATACGTTTCATGTATTAGCAGAGATCAGTTCTAAATGAATATTTATCTCCCAGGAACAACAACTGAAATTTGAACACTGTCTGATGTCATGGATTAAGCAGCAAATTTCAGTCTATGAATTCATCTGTAACACAGGATTGCGTGAAATCTGATTATTTTTTCTTTATACTCCCTATCTATTGTCCCATTCTCATAGAACGCTGCCAAAGATATTCTGACCCTGTGGTAATGTTTCTCTTAAGTGAGCAGAATGTAACAGTAGATCTAAATTGCCTCAGAATCTCCTTTTCTCTAGCATGAAGAGAGCACTAAACAGAGAGAACCAATCATAACAAACATTAAAGAGAATTTCAGAAGTGCAGTGCATTAAAGGTCACTTCCTTCTATCTCCTTTCAAGTCTAGAGACACAGGGTATGTCTAGACTATATGCCTTTGTCGCCAGAGGCATGTAGATTAGGCTACCCGACATAGGAAAATGAAGCGGCGATTTAAATAATCGCCGCTTCATTTAAATTTACATGGCTGCCGCGCTGAGCCGACAAACAGCTGATCGGCTGTTTGTTGGCTTAGCACTGTAGTCTGGACACGCGGGGGTCGACATCAAAGGCATTTGTCGACCACCCAGGTAAACCTCATCCCAGGAGGCATACCTGGGTGGTCGACAAATGCCTTTGATGTCGACCCCTGCGTGTCCAGACTACAGCACTGAGCAGACAAACAGCTGATCAGCTGTTTGTCAGCTCAGTGCGGCAGCCATGTAAATTTAAATGAAGCGGTGATTATTTAAATCGCCGCTTCATTTTCCTATGTCCGGTAGCCTAATCTACATGACTCTGGCGACAGAGGCATGTAGTCTAGACATACCCACAGTCACGTCACCTAAGTCCCTAAAGGGACCTGTTAGCAGATTCTATGCTTATTTTGCTCTTTTGAAGTGGTACTTACGTTGTACTGAAGCACAGGACCCTAACTAGAGCTATAGCTATACTGTGTCACCTTGCAACCTTCCCATGAGTTCAAGTAAAGCAGCAGACATTTAAAATCTTAAAATACCTGAATATAATCCGACTTAAGCAACAGTTAGACTACTGTCAATAAAATAAGAAAAAAAACAATTTTTAAAATCTTCTTTAAAATGTACTAGATTTGTCCACAGTAGCAAGCTACCACCTATATTCTCATAAAGAAACAGATGCCTTAATTATCATGGCAGAATTCAGAGCAGTTCCACATTTTAAGGAAGAGGTCAGACTGTGAAACAATGGGTAGATATGTACATGGCAGAAAAGGAAAAAGCTCTTAATATAACATGTACTAGAGATGTGAACCCGTAACCCTTCACTTCTTCTGCTGCCCACTATGCTTTGAGTAACATCAGTAAAAGCTGATAAGACTCTGGTCAGTTTTCACTCTACTGCTGCTTAGCAGTTACAAGCAGTAGCAGACACACAACAAAGCTAGCTCTCTGCAGCCCTGGAAGGCAGCCCTCATTGTATTCAGATCTGTTCACGTTTGGAAGATTTTGCAGCTCCTACCAGGGTGGAAATTTTCCTGACTACAACCAGCTGTCCAGGAGTCCATGCTAATCCAAGGCACATCTAGCTCACAAATGCCATATTGCTACCCCCAAAGAGAAAGAATTTCGTATCAGACTCATATGGGGTAACCATGGTAGTCTGTAACTTTAAAAACAATGAGTAATCCTATTCTTGAGATAAGATGATCCTGAGACGAGATGATCTCATGAGCTTATCTGAAGAAGTGGGTTTTGCCCACAAACCTTATATATATATATATATATATATAGTATCTAAGGTGCCACAGGACTACTTGTTTTTATAAAAAAATCATATCACTCAGACCGACATCGGCTTCCTGCAAGCTTTGATGAAATCTTACCCCTGGAGGATTATGCGATTTAGAATCTCTTTGGTGTAAGAAAATTTAGTATCACTATACTCTTCTCTGGGAAATAAACTTTGAGATCATCTGTCGTCTTCAGAAGCAAAAAGGTTTACTGTCTTCATACATATCCCCATGGAGATCCATCTGAGGAAACACTAAGACACTACAAGATCTAGACTAAATTACAGGAGAAGATCCAGCCGCAGGACAGAGAGCCTGTACCACCATGTACAGATTTTGCACTTCCTAAAGTGAAGTCAGGGATGCTCAAGGACCAGCAACGAACAAGCATATACAAAGTTGTGTCCTCAACACTGAGGTTCCCCCTCCCCCGTCCCCCTCTGCTGGAAGGGAGGTACAGACTTTATGACAGCTTAGAAAGACACATACATTCTTTTTCTCACACACACGTGCACTCTCCCTCTTCGCATACAAACAAACACCCCTCCCCACATTCAAAGCACTAAGACTGAGTTTAAAAATTATCTGCCTTCATGCAACTTCCTTTGATGCTCTGCCATGCAGGCATTATGCCCATTACCTCTACCATGGAGGAAATAAGACAACTTCAAGAGTCTTAAAATTCTATCACGCCAATATACAGTCACCATTACCATAATGGTAAATAAAAAAAACATTGAAAAAAAAGTAGACAAAATCATCTCTGCGTAGTTAAATTCAGAAGTCTGGACTGGTTTTGTGTTCATCTGCTCCAGGTGACTATCATGAACTTCTTTGGCCAGTGTGGGTGTAGAAAGAGCAAGTTAGTTTTCAACACAAACAGCAATAAAATTTGTATCTTGTTCATGTTTTGTTGCAGAGAGCATTTATACTGAACTCTTTTCCCTAATCCAAGTGAAAATTCTTTTTGTGTGTTAGAGTAACACTTTTCACATTCTGCCAAACTTTGTGGTGCTATTCATAAGATATTTGCAACAGCATCTTAATTCCTATCTGATAAAGTGACAGCAATAAACTGAACAAATCTAGTATTCTAGGTTTATGCCTCTGTCGACAGAAGGTGTTATGCCTCGTAAAATGA